>NW_027202765.1:0-160168 GCF_024711535.1 Dipodomys merriami
ATTCAAAGTTTTTTTTTAAAATAAGACATCAAAATTTGTGAATTGACCTTTAATTACTAAACAGCAATTCTCTTAAAAAGCTTATTTGGGTCAAAATATTTAGGGAGAAAGTGTCCTGCACAATGAAAGAACGTATTGAGTTTACACTTCTCTGTTTTAATACTTTCCACAATGTCTTTGCACGTGAAGCACTGAAACACAGAAAAAATTCTGATTGGATACTTCAATGATTTCACATTTCTAAG
Source organism: Dipodomys merriami (assembly GCF_024711535.1). NCBI lineage: Eukaryota > Metazoa > Chordata > Mammalia > Rodentia > Heteromyidae > Dipodomys > Dipodomys merriami. Next base: position 246 of record NW_027202765.1, read on the forward strand.
TAGCTCAAAAATATAATATCCTTATTAACATGAGATAGTGAAAACTTCTCCTATTTCATAAGCCCAAAAGATCGGGGATCAGAAAAGATTCGAGCAAATAGAAAAGGTAAGAAAACACGATATTAGAAGACCTAGCTAAGCGTTTTGGTTTCAGCAATGGAGGGGGCCAAAACTATTCTATATAGTGATATAGATTGTGTTAATCTTTTTGCTACCTAAAGTAATTTTACAGAGCTTATTTGGTTCAGTATAATGCAGAATAAATTGAATGAAGACATGAAAATAAATTCCACCTCCAAATAAAAGAGTTTTCAAAGAGAAACCATGAAGATGTAGCAGTGGGGGAAGCCTTATGGTGCTTCAGCTTCTCTAGAATTGAAGCCAAGAACCTGTGATTAATTGGAAATCAGGCAAGAGCTAAGAAGAGGACATAGAAGTAGGACATAGAAGTATTGTCCTTTGTAACAGACAATATCATCCAAGGAATTGGTGATTTAACTCTATTCTTCTCATACATCTTGTTGAGCAAATACAAGACCAAGAGGAAAATAACCTATTGAAATAATTTTGCAAAGAATAACTTCACTGTTCCTGATATGGTATCTAAGGAGATTCTTACGAGAGAAGATAAAAGTTTTAAGAGAGAAGATAAAAGTGGAGTATTCTTAGGATTCCTCTAAGCATCTTGTTAGCAAAATATCTTTGAGGTTAGAAGTGATTGAACCAAAAAGTGGTGGAATACTTATTTTTGTGGGCACTTTAGACACAAGAAGATTTCAAGGTAAAAAAAAAGAAAAATTATAGCTAAATATTTGTGATTATAGGTTCTTGGACTGGATTTTTGGAGACAAAGTTTTGCATTAGCGTTGGTCCGCATTAACATAGTTGTTGGATCTTCGTGGCAACCAAATGAAAAGGGGAAGTTTAATGGACTCGCTTGAACAAGTAAACAGCATGATAGAAAATAATGGCAAATAATATTTAATGAATTATTTTGAACAATTACTTTGTGAGAACAAAGAAGGAAAGATATAATTCAAAATTACTTGACGTTGTTAAAAGTATGAAAATGGAGTAAATGGTAATCATATGGACAAGAATAAGTTTCTTAGGATCTCCTTCCATTTTGAGGTGGCTGGACCAGGATTCCAACTGTGGGCTATAGCTCCTGCCACTTAAACAGGAGGATAGGGAACTTATCAGTCTGTCCAAGAACATCAGTAAGATCAATGATTAGGCAGGCACCAGTGGCCCTCAACAGTCTTCCTTGATACTTACAAGGCTGTGATGGGTGGATCATGGTCGAAGTCACACTAGGCAGGAAAGTCCAACTTCAGTGCCAATAAAGCCAGAATCCCTTCCCTGTGGCTCTAGTGTGGATGGCCAGCCTTGAGCAAAAGCAGCTCACAGACTGTGCCCATATCCTCAGTTCATGGTCTGGGACTGGGAACAAACAGCCATACACAATGATCTGTGCAGCCATGCTGCTAAAGCAGGTCACCCTATTGTCTCCAACTGAATTGGACATTGTTCCCTGGGAAAAGGGCTGGGGGAGCTGCTATCTTCTTGACTCCGCCCATGCTGTTTGCATCACAGGATTCTGGCCACACCCCCATTCTTTCATTGTTCTTTCTGACCAATGAGATACAAGAATGGCGGCCACGCCCACATTCCATGCTGCCTGGTAGCACCAGGATTCCCTCTGTTAGTTTACAACACTACCAGCAGTTGAGGAAGGTATAGATGGTTGAGTGGTGAGAAGAGCCTCAAGGCGACTGGAATAGAGAAGGAAATTGAGATGCCTGCCTAGTCCCCAGCCCCCCGCCCCCCGCCTTCCCAAGGTTCAGAATTTCAAACCAGGCAATGGCACCCTGCCAGGCTGTGTAAAGCCCCAACTTGGTCAAAGGCCTTGGTTCTCTGAGGACATGTGTCTGCAATGCCACTGCCATTCCCATTCGCCCCACCTGGAGCAGCCTCAAGCAACTTCCCCCAGGAGCACATGTGAGTGGCTGCCCCAAAACCACCCCTACACTGGGTCAGACACCCCTCTGAGGGCACCAAGACCCGCTACTTGTTTCCTCTCCCTGGCTCTGAGGAGCCACCTTTCTGTTTTGGGCATTTCTAAAACAGAGCCTCTATATGCTCTGGCTGGGCTGGATTGATGTCCTCCTATCTGTGACAGGTATGCTCCACCGGGCCTGGTCATCTGTAGTTGGGGTGGTAGACATGTAGCAACATGCACAGTCATCAATTTAGATGGATTATCTCAAACATTTCCTCCACAGCAGCCGAGTTTTTTTTTTAATTGTGAAAATACTGTCCAGAGGGGTTAAAATTACATGGGCAAGTTATGAGGACATATCTTATCAAGCATTGTAGCCTCCTCCTTTGTTTCCCCTTCCCATCCCATCCTTCCCCCACCCCCTATCCGATCCTCCCCCTCCCCCTACCAAAGTTGTCAAGTTCATTTTCTACATACCACTTCTACGTCTCATTGTTGCAATGGGTCCAACTTTAATCCCTATTTCAAAGATTTGTTTTTTCCCTTCCCCTCCATAAATTATAACAACATCAAATACAGTGAAAGCAGGGATTATACCGTGGGGGAGGGATATAAAAAGCAACAAATAAATAAATCTTATGAATGTACTAGAAACAATCGTATGAAAGAAAAAAAATTGAATAGATATCTTAGGGTTCTTTTCACTAATATGTATTTATCTGAACTTTTATGCTTGACTCAGATATATACTAGTTATTGCAAATAAGGGAAACCATGGGACCTATCTTTCTGTGGTTCTGGCTTACTTCACTTAATATAATATTTTCCAAGACTTTCCATGTCCTAACAAAAAGAGCAATGTCATTCATTCTGATGGAGGCTTAGAATTCCATTCTGTATATATAACCCAATTTTTTGATCCATTCATCTACCGAAGGGCATCTGGGTTGCTTCCATATCTTAGCTATGGTAAAAAAGGCTGCAATAAACATAGTTGTGCTGGTAGCTTTAGTGTGGTCTTCTTTGTAAATATTTGGGTAAGTGCCCAAAAGTGGGATTGCTGGATCATAGGGGAGCTCTATGTTGAGTGCTTTGAGGAACCTCCATAGAGCTTTCAAAAGAGGTTGAACAAATTTACACTCTCACCAACAATGAAGTAAGGTTCCCTTCTGTCCACATCCCCTCCAGAATCTGTTATCAGAGTTCTTCATTATAGCCATTCTAACTGGGGTGAGGTGGTATCTCGATGTTGTTTTCATTTGCATTTCTTTTATGGCTAGAGAGGTTGAGCATTTCTTCATTTGTCTATTGTCCATCCTTCTTTCCTCTTCAGAGAAGTTTCTCTTTAAGGCTTTAGCCTTATTTATTGGGCAGTTGTTTCTTTGAGGATTTGTTGTTGGGGGATTTAATTTTTTGAGTTCCAAGTATATTTTAGATATGAGACCCTTGTCTCTAGTATGGCTAGTGAAGATTTTCTCCCAATCCGTGGGCTTTCTATTGATCTTGCTAACTATGTCCTTTGACATGCAGAAGCTCTGCAACTTTGTGCAATCCCATTTGTCCAACCTTTCTTTGATTTCTTGTGTTTCTGGGTCTCTATTAAAAAAATTCAACCTGTGCCAAGGAGACCTAGGATTTCTCCTATTCCATCCTGCAATGTTTTCAGAGTGTCTGATTTGTCTCCGAGGTTTTTGATCTATTTGGAATTGATTCTGGTGCAGGGTGATATATTCGGATCTAACTTTAGTTTTCTATAAGTAGTTAACCAAATTTTCCAGCACCCTGTACTGAAGAGGCTGTCTTTCTTCCATTCTATTATTTTAGCTCCCTTATTGAAGGGTAGTTGGCTATATGTCTGTAGGTTCATTTCGGGGTTTTCAATTGTATTCCATTGGTCCTGAGGTCTGTTCTTAAGTCAGTACCAAGCTGTTTTGATTACAATTGCTTTGTAGTAGAGTTTGAAATTTGGTATGATATTCCTCAAGCACAGTTTTTTCTGTTGAGGATCGTTTTGCTATTCGGGGTCTTTTATTATCCTCTATGAATTATTAGATTGCCTCTTCTCTTTCTTTGAAGAATGAGGTTGGAATATTGATAGGTATCGCACTGAATTTGTAGAGAGCCTTGGGAAGGATTGCAGTTTTCACGATGTTTATCTTTCCAATCCATGAGCATGGGAGTTTTTGCCACTTTTTAAGATCTCTTTTGATTTCCTTTTTCAGGTTTTTAAAATTTTCATCATAGAGTTCCTTCACTTCTTTGGTTAAGTTAATTCCCAGGTATTTTATTTTTTGTGGGGATATTACGAATGTAGATGCTTTCCTAATTTCAGCCACACTTTTCTCATTGTTGGTATACAGAAAAGCCATTGATTTTGAGGGGTTAATTTTATACCCTGATACTTTGCCAAAGTTTTGAATCAGCTTGAGTAATTTGGGAGTGGAGTATATTGGATTCTTTAAATACAAGATCATGACATCTGCAAAGAGGGAGAGTTTCACTTCTTCTTTCCCTATTTGGATCCCTTTATGTTTGCATCTCGTCTTATTCCTGTAGCTAGGCATTCTAATATTAGATTGAAGAGAAGTGGTGAGAGTGGACCTTCTTGTCTCATTCCTGAGTTAAGAGGAAATGGCTTTAGTTTTTCACCATTAAGTATAATGCTGGCTGTAGGTTTGTCATATATAGTCTTTATTGCATTGAGGAAAGTTCCATGGATTCCTAATTTTTCCATAACCATCATCATAAAGGGGCGTTGGATCTTGTCAAATGCTTTTCCTGCATCTATTGAGATAACCAGGTGGTTGTTATCTTTGCTCCTGTTGATGTGATGAATTATATTAATTGATTTGCGTATATTGACCCAGCTTTGCATCCCTGAAATGAATCCTGTTTGATCAAGGTGTAGAATTTTTTGGATGAATTGTTGAATTTGATTGGCCAACATTTTGTTGAGAAGTTTTGTATCAATGTTCATCAAATAAATGGGTCTATAGTTATCTTTCTGTGATGTGTCCCTGCATGGTTTGGGCATGAGGGTTATTATGGCTTCATAGAATGAGTTCAGTAGTGAACTTTCTCTTTCAATTTCATTGAAGATTTGGAGGAGTATTGGTATGAGCTGTGTTTTCAAGGGCTTATAGAATTATGCTGTAAAGCCACCTGGTCCTGGGCTTTTCTTAGATGGAAGGTGTGTTATTGATGTTTCTATTTCAATGCTTGATATGGGCCTGTTAGGATGGTATAACTCATCTTGGTTTAGTTTTGGCATGTCAATATTTGTTAGGAAAAGGTCCATTTCTGCCAAGTTCTCAAACTTATTAGCATAAAGTTTTGAGAAGTATTCCCTTATAATATTCAGAATCTTGGTTGTTTCTGTGGTAATGTTTCCATTCTCATCTCTGAGTTTATTTATTTGGGTGTGTTCTCTTCTTTTTCTTATAAGATTTTCTAAGAGTCTTTCAATTTTGTTAATTTTTTGGAAGTAACAAATCTTTGTTTTGTTGATTCTTTCTATGATTTTTTTTTGGATTCTAATTCATTTAATTATGATTTAATTTTAATTATTTCTTACCATCTACTGGATTGGGGATCATCTTGCTGCTCTTTTTCAAGGAGACTCAGATGTCATATTAAATGGTTGGTTTCAGATCTCTCCAATTCGTTGATGTATGAACTCACAGCTATAAAGTTGCCTGTGAGTACTGCCTTTGCTGTGTCCCAAAGGAGCTGGTAATTTGTGTTTTCATCAACATTTGAATTTCTTTTCTAATCTCTTCAATGACCCACTCGTGATTCAGCAGTGTGTTGTTCCAGTGTGTTACAGGATTTTCTCTGGTGGCTTTTCCTTTTGAGTTTTAATTTTTTTCCCTTGTGGCCTGAGAGAATGCAAGGTATTACTTCAATGTTTCTGAAAAGTGATAAAATTATGAGAGGAAGAAAAAAATTAATAGAAAAAAATTAAAGTAAAAAATTAAAAATTAAAAAAAAAACTTTTAGAAAAAAATTGTAAAAGGTACAAAAAAAGAGTTCTTTGATTTTTTTGTGGGGGATGGGAAGATCCTGTATCTCCCTTGTGTTCTTAACCTGTCTCTTGTTGGAGACTCTGGTCTACTTGTGTTTGATTTTCCTGTGGTTTAATGATTTCTTAAGTCAGTTTGAGCAAGCAGAAAAATCACAGCAGACGATTCTTGAACCACTGGTGAAGGTCTGGGTCGGTTCGTAACAATCAGACCTCATTCTCCTCACAGGACAGTTGTGAGGAAACAAGGGATTTATACAGAGGGATCTCTGGAGCATGGCTAGGAACAGAGGGAGTAGTCTTCAGATAAGGTTCTCGGCAATTCTGTGAGGAAATGACAGGAAGATAGCCAGAAAGGGCTCAGGCAGGGCCTGTTATTAATTGTGCAACAGATGTGGGATTATGAAACAAAACATGGCTCTCTCTCATCATTACCCTATCCCCATGAGGAAGAGGATCCTTCACTGTGTTGAGTTTTGCAGCTGGAGATACCAAGGCAGAGAGAAGCCAGGTGACCTACTTATGACTTCAACTTCAGAGGAAGCTCTGCCTGACTTTGCTAAAATGCTCCCTAGGACAATGGGTGCTATTCAGTCCGCTTCTTGTGGTAGGAAGTCCACTTCTTGTCAGTCGTGGGGCTAGAACTCTAGGCATGGGCCATGTTCCCAAAAGCCTCAGCAAAAGGCTAGTGTTCTACCACTTGTGCCCACAACACTACTTTTGATTTTCTGGTGGTTCTTTGGAGATAAGAGTCTCACAGACGTTCCTGCCTGGGCTGGTTATGAACCATGATCCTCATATCTCAGCGTCCTGTGTAGTTAGGATTAGAATTCTGAGCCACTGGCACCAGACTTAATTGTAATTCTGACTTTTTTTCTCTCTCTCTTTCACAAGAACTGGTCAAATGGGTGCTGGAGGAGGGGGCCCAGCATCCCCATGTGGCTGGAACCCAAGGTTGGCCCTCTCATTCTGGAGGTTGGCTGTGGGTCAGGAGCTGTCTCCTCAGCTTGTTGAAACAGCTCCATGAGATAAGCCCTTCTTTTACCTGGATAGAGGGTAACAGTTATTCATTGTCCATCCAGCCTTACTAGACTTATTGTATTGCATTGCTTTCTACATCATTTTCTAGCACCTGGCCAAAATTATGATATGTATTTACAGAATGAAAATGTAATGCCATCTTAAGAAAGTTATTTAGGGCTCCGGGAATGTGGCTTCATGGTACGGTGTTTGCCTAGTATCCATGAAACCCTGGGTTCAATTCCTTAGTAACACATACACACACACAAAACCACTGGAAGTGGTGCTGTGCCTCAAATGATAGAGAGCTAGCATTGAGCAAGAGAAAAAAAGCTCAGGAAAATTCCCTACCCCTGAGTTTATGCCCCTCTACTGGCAAAAAGAACAAAAACAAATCAAATCAAAAGAACACAAAAACATTCAGTTAGTAAATGCAAAATAAATAACCCACACTTGGAATATATAATTGCTCCTTCCATACTGACCCCTGACAACAGTTCCTAATTCATGTAATTTACTTATATGAGGATACTGTGTTGAAAAAATCTTGTTCATTAAGTCACAGCAATTAATGCCAGGGATGTGCTTAGATGTCAGGTAACGTTTAATTCTGGAAATTCAACCATTCCAGGATTTGTGTCGTCACTGTTAATCACAAAGGGAATGGTAGGCTATGTGTGACTTTGAAATCTTTTTGGACAGTTATGGCACCAAAAATGCAGAGGTTAATTAATAGTTGTGAAAGAAAATAAGGAATAACTCCAGATAGAAGGAATAAATGATAGTAATTAAGGTATACCAGAAACTGTTCTTGAGAACCATTTTTGGTTATTGTAGAACTAATTGTTAGCTAGGCTGTTCCTCATTGCCTTTAGCATTCTAAATCTCTTAGGCTAGCTCTTAATCTCTGTGTGATAAATGTATCTCCTTCTAAGCTATTCTTTCATACCTTATCTCCTTTGCTTTCTAAAAATCTTATTCTTTCTATATTTCTCTATGAACATTTCCTGATACTAAATACACCTATACAGATGGCACAGGATGCTAATGTAAGGGTCCCATAGCTCATCAGTCATTAATGTAACAAAATGGAAAGGAGGACATATCTATTGCTACTTCAATTTTTCTGAATTGCTGCAATATCATTTGGTTAAAATTTCCATTCTTTTTCTACACAGTGTCATTCAGTGCACATAAATGCAACTATCAGCCAGGTGCTGGTGGTTTACTCCTGTAATCCTAGCTACTCAGGAGGTTGAGACCAGAGGATTGTGGTTCAAAGCCAGCCTGGTCAGGAAAGTCCACGAGACCCTAACCTTCACTTAACCACCAGAAACCCGGAGGTCATGTTCTAGCTTAGCACCCAGGATCAGAGTTCAAGCCCCACAACCAACAAAAAGGTGAAATATGACTTTAAGTTTCCCCAAAAGGAATGACAAGTTCAATAATCTTCCCAAACAAAAAAATTCCAAAATGATTCAGTGCACCTACTTTTGCTGAGTTATGTTATGGATTCTTTTCTGGACATATGCTCTAAAAACAAATCATTTAACTAGGGATACAGGTGGACCCATTTCAACAATGAGATTTACAAGTCATTATGTCGAAAAACGAACTTTACAACATTGGTGGGGGGGAGGATCGGGTTTGGGGAGGGGGGAATATGGGAAGGGATGGGAAGAGGAAACAAAGAGGAGGCAACAATGATTGATAAGAAATGTACTCGTTATCTTGCCCATGTAATTGTAACTCCTCTATACGTTATGCTCACAATAATAAAGAAAGAAAAAAACTTGTAAAATATTAGCTTTACAATAAACTTCATCTAATATTTCTCGTTTGAAAAAAGAAGTCTATACAGTTGATGTCACTTGGCTTTCTTACTATCTTAGTTTAAAGCCAAACCAGGCAGGACAGGCTGTCAAACTCTTATTTGTAATTACACAGCAAAAAAGCCAGAAGTGGAGTTTTGGTTCAAGCAGTAGAGTACTAGCTTTGGGGGTAGGTGAGCAGGAAAGAAAACTGTTCAGGGACAGGGTTCAGCCTCTGGGTTCAAGCCCCAGAACCAACACAAGCTAAACACAAAAGCAAACAAAAAAACAGATATTTCATTGGACCCTCCTTAAAGGAGTATTGGTCTGAGAAATGGCTCCTTTTGCTGATCATACGCACTGGATGCTTTTTTGGAATCCTTATTGCTCTGGAGAACTCAGGACCAAACTAAAGTAATTGATAACTGACTTCTGCAACAAAAGAATCATCTCGGGGTGAAATATCCATCCAAAAAACACTATAAAACATCCATGTCTTTGTTTCATTGCAGTAGAATTTTTTTTGGGGGGATCCAGTCTTGGGCCTGAACTCTGGGCCTGGGCGCTTTACCTCAGCTCTTCAACTCAAGGCTAGCGCTCTACTACTTGAGCCACAGCACCACTTCTGGCTTATTTTTGCTTATGTGGTGCTGAGGAAGTTTACCCAGGGCCTCAGGCATGCAAGGCAAGTGCACTACCACAGAGCCAACTTCCCAGCCCCTGAAGAAGAACATATTTAAAACAACGTTCTTTCTTTTTGTTCTATGCTGGCCATCAAATGGCACATTATATCTTTTTGTAATACTCTCAACTAGAAGTTTACAGAAAAATTATATATAAGTAAAAACACACTAGAAAAATTCAGGGACAAAGTTTCCTTCAAGCCTTCAGATTCTCTTCGTTTACAGTATAAAGGAAAGCACATGTTAACTTGAACTTTGTCAATACTCTATGTTCCATTCCTCTACTGGGATCAGTTTCCATATCCAGTAACAGTTACTTCCAGGAACAACCTATGGTGCTGCTTGAGGTATAATGAATGATTTCTGGCTTCACCGAAATAACACAAGAACACATTTGGACCTGATGTAACACGTATTTCAGAGACAACTTAGTAAAGAGAAAATATGAAATTTATATTTCTTATAAATACATTATTCATGAGTATATTGAATTCAAAATTTGTAAATTCTCTGTAAATTAAGGCGAATTTTAAAGAGGAAGAAGGTTCCTAGATCATTTTTTTGTGAGTATATGTGCTGCACATTATTTCCCAAGTGTACATGAATTTGTTAACTCGTGTTAACTATAGCAATAATAAGAGAAAGAGAAATTCTGTGTTTAAGTATAAAGGTTCAATACACTATAGAAGACTCTACAAATAAGACCACATTGAAACAATAAAGCCAAGTCCAATATGTAGATTTATGAGAGTGATATAGAGAAAGCATTACTCCTACGTGGAACCCGAAGTATGAGGCCACTCCCTTCCTAATCACGCTTGCTAATGACACAACTTTGTAGAAATTAGAATGGAAGAATAATTCTGTTTCCAATGCAAGTCAGATATGGATTTAATAAGGAAAAAATTCCATCTTGAGAGAGCAGGGATTATACTAGCCATCAACTGGTGGATAAGATCACATTTTTTTCTTTCCTTACTTATATATTTTTTGTTGGTGGTGGTCTTGGCACTTGAATTCTGGGCCTGGGCACTGTCCCTCTGCTATTCCGCTCAAGGCTAATGCTCTACCACTTTATCCACAGTGCGGCTTCCAGTTTTCTTGCAGTAAATTGGAGAAAAGAGTCTCCTGGACTTTCCTACCTGGGCTGGCTTTGAACCCCAATCCTCAGATCTCACCACCACCCAGCTTAAGATCACATTTCTAACCGTGTACATTCAACATATGTAATGTGTATGTTCATCTATCTTTATATGAATTCTTGAGTTAAAAATCTGGGTTACAGCTTAGACTTTACACTCACAAAAATGTTTGTAGTTTAAAAGTTGTTTCTACTGGATAAATGAAACCTAAGTATGTAAAGGAGTCTGGGAAGTTCAGATTGCATCCATCCTGGGCAGAACAGTGTTTGAGACACTATCTGTAATTAACCAGCCAAAAGCTAGATTGGAAGAATGGCTCAGGTGATGGAATAACAGTCATGAGCAAGAATGATGAATAAGAGCTTGAGGCTTTTGCATACATACATATAAACATACACATACACACAGAGGCACTTATATGTGCACACACATATACACAAATGAAGCAACTCTCAGAATATGTAGAAAAGTTAGAAAATAATAGAAAGTATGTCCTGAGTGAGACTAGAATCAAGTGGTAATTTTTAAAATTAGAAATTAATTTTTAAAATTAAAATACTAAAGTGAACTTTCTTCAAAAAAGTTTGAGAATATTACATAAGTAGGGACCAGAGATAGTAAGAGAGTCAAGTAATCAATATTAAAGGGATAGGATCCATGGAGGAATGAATCAGAGACCCGGCAGGTGCATTTGAAAATGTTCATACCCTGTGTCAAATGTTAGAACATCTTTGAAAATAGTGCATGAACAGTCTGAGAAGTCTAGTGGATAATATCACTGGAAAAGTTCAGAATTGATAGTCTGTATCTAGATTAAATAAACCAAGAAGGGGCTGGGAAGGTGGCTCAGTGGTAGAGTGCTTGCCTTGCATGCATGAAGCCCTGGGTTTGATTGCTCAGCACCACATAAGCAAAAAGAAAAAAGCCAGAAGTGGCTCTGTGGCTCAAGTAGTAGAGCACTAGCCTTGAGCTGAAAAGCTGAGGGACAGCATTCAGGCCCAAATTTCAGGCCCCATTACTGGACCCCAAAATAAATAAACAAACAAACAAACAGATAAAGAAATAAACCAAGAAACTATGGTGGGGCAATGTGATGTAAGCCTTGAATTCTAGCACCCAAACTGACAGGAGATTAGAGACTGGAATTACTACTGAGAACTTCGCTGGACCAGGTAGTATAATTTTGTCTTAATGAAACAAACAAAACAAGAAAGGAATACACAGTTGGAAATTTGGGCTAATTTTTTCATTATGTTTTGAGAAGCCAAGTTTTCTATTGAAATACAACTAATCCTCAGTTTTGTTTTATTTTATTTTTTATTTTTTTACTCTTTTTTTTTTTTTTTTTGGTTCCGGTTGTGGGGCCTGAACTCTGGGCCTGGGCACTGTCCCTCATCTCTAGAGCTCAAGGCTAGCACTCTACCACTTGAGCCACAGCGCCACTTCCAGCTTTTTTTTCTTTTTCCTTATGTTGTGCTGAGGAATTGAACCCAGGGCTTCATGCATTCGAGGCAAGTGCTCTACCACTAAGCCACCTTCCCAGCCCCTCCTCAGTTGTGTTTTAAATGCGCTCTTCATTACAGAACATTCCTAGATGCAAAGTGGTTCATGATTCCCATCCAAAATTTGAAAAAGTAAGTAATCATCATTCTGTTAGATTCCAAGGAAAGGATGAAGGATTACAAAAGCTTAAGCCTGGAGGAATAGCAAAGATTACCTAATGTAGGTCTTTATAGATCTTGCTAAATTGGAGTTTAGACTTCAAAAAATATTTTGGTTTCATTTGTAATTTCATATTCTATAGGATACTACAAAATTCTTTTTAGGTAGAGGGTTTAATTGACAAATTTACAGATGTTTCTTGCATTCTATTTACCTAGCATATTGTTTCAAGCGAGTTATAATTAGAACTCAGTTAATAGATAATTCTAACTTCATGTAGAAAATGATAATGTGAATAATTTAGACAGAGTTGCCAAGAAATTGATGATATTAATTTATAAATTTAGAAAAAGCAATTTTTGAGGCTTTAATATAACATGGTATGAAGAGAATAATTGTGTGACATCTTCTTTCTTCTACCTGTATGTAACCCAGGAAGCAATTTCCTTAATTACGTGCCTTTGTATACAGTGAGAAAAATGCTAGGATTTGGGTTTGTTTTTATTTTTGTTTTTGTTTTATTGCTTTGTCATAGGGCTTGAACTCTGGACCTGGACACTGTGTCTGAGCCTGTTAAGCTCAAGGCTTGTGCCCTACCACTTCAACCTCAGTACTACTTGTGTCTGGCTTTTGCTGAGAAGTTTATTGGAGATAAGAATCTAGGGAACCTTCCTGCCTGGGTGGGCTTTGAACTGTAATCTTCCAATCTTTAGCATCCTGAATATCTATGATAGTAAAAAAGTATAAATATAAATAATATTTGCAAGAATATCAGTGGAGGAAAAATGATGCAACCTAGTATGTTGTGGTGTTCTTTCTGGAACACGGAGGGCACCACATTAGCAAGGTGTAATATTTTTCCCAATACAGATAATCTATTTGTGATGTGAATTAAGGGAATTTTGAGGTGCACCCTACAAGTTGGAAACTGTTGGTCTAGGATGACTTTATGGCATAAATTTTGGGATTGATGTTCATAGAAATAATAGCTTAATCTGATAAAAAAAATTGCTTACTCTTGAAGAATTAATTATAACCGGTGCTTTATAGTTTTATCCTATACCAGAATGTGGCTATTTTTCTGTTCACTTCTCAATCTGTAACACCCCATTGGAAAATGCATCTATTGCAGAATTACATAACACGGAAACAGGAACTATTTTGAATCTCTCAGGTATGGAATGTTGAGAATTTGAAAGTGAGTAGTTATTAGTCATAGGAATTTTGAAGAACACACATATTCTGTCCTCTTAACAACTTATTTACTTTTAAAAGTTATGGGTTTCCATAGAATTAAATGTTTTCCGGTTTTAGTATGAGAAAGTACTAATTTATTCTTTTTTGAAAATATTGGCAAGTATATTGTGAAAAAATTTTCTAGTTGGATAACATTCAAGTTGATGGCCTCTGATAAAGAAGGGGTAATTAATTCAAATTATATGCCAAATAGCACTGAATTTTTAAAAAGTTACTACATAAAGAATAATATTTACTATACCAATACAGTGAAATTTTATTTCATGCAGCTTATTTTTTAAATTTAATTTTAATGTGAAAGTGATGTGGGTTAGCAATTGTAAGGCAGTGAATACATAACTTTTCAAACTTGTTATGCCCTCTCTCATTTTTTCTCACGTTTTTCCTTCACACCCAAACCCCTCACACGTTGTAATGTACATTTCCAACATATTGTCTTTTGAGTATTGCTATTGCATTGGTTTGCTTTTTGTCCTTTATCTCGCCATTTTGTTGTTTCTCTTCCCTTCCCTAATTAAGGTAAATGTATACACAATACACAGGGTACCAAAATCAAACACAGTAGGAGTTATACCATAGGGGAAAAACCCAAGGAAAATAGAAATCACATAGTACATTAAAAACAACAACTGCAAATAAATATCTCTTTCCATATCTTGGAGTTCATTTTGCTCCGCATCAGCTTATACCTTCATATATATGCGTAACAAAGCCACTGGAAAATAATAGTTTCATGGATACTATATCATGAAAACAACATGTTAACTGTTTTTGATGATAAACGTGGAATTAGGATTGGTAAATTTGAGATTCTGATAAAGGAATTTCAAAAGTGTTTTAAAATTATGACACGTAAATTTTAATTGTTCTAACTTTTAACTTAGCCTATTCAGAAAATTTAAAATTTCCTGGGAAAATAGGCTTTCATGCAAAGAAATCCATGGAGACTTAGCTGAGAGGGAGCAATGTGGGTAAGGTGGCTCATTTTCACAGTAAACAAACAAACCTCTCAAACCTTGCTGTAAATCCTGTATAGGTTCCCATGAGAATTGTCCTTACCCAGGAAATATACTCTTACTGTGTGAAACAAGGTTGTAGTGGAATTTAAATTCAAAGTTTTTTTTTAAAATAAGACATCAAAATTTGTGAATTGACCTTTAATTACTAAACAGCAATTCTCTTAAAAAGCTTATTTGGGTCAAAATATTTAGGGAGAAAGTGTCCTGCACAATGAAAGAACGTATTGAGTTTACACTTCTCTGTTTTAATACTTTCCACAATGTCTTTGCACGTGAAGCACTGAAACACAGAAAAAATTCTGATTGGATACTTCAATGATTTCACATTTCTAAGTAGCTCAAAAATATAATATCCTTATTAACATGAGATAGTGAAAACTTCTCCTATTTCATAAGCCCAAAAGATCGGGGATCAGAAAAGATTCGAGCAAATAGAAAAGGTAAGAAAACACGATATTAGAAGACCTAGCTAAGCGTTTTGGTTTCAGCAATGGAGGGGGCCAAAACTATTCTATATAGTGATATAGATTGTGTTAATCTTTTTGCTACCTAAAGTAATTTTACAGAGCTTATTTGGTTCAGTATAATGCAGAATAAATTGAATGAAGACATGAAAATAAATTCCACCTCCAAATAAAAGAGTTTTCAAAGAGAAACCATGAAGATGTAGCAGTGGGGGAAGCCTTATGGTGCTTCAGCTTCTCTAGAATTGAAGCCAAGAACCTGTGATTAATTGGAAATCAGGCAAGAGCTAAGAAGAGGACATAGAAGTAGGACATAGAAGTATTGTCCTTTGTAACAGACAATATCATCCAAGGAATTGGTGATTTAACTCTATTCTTCTCATACATCTTGTTGAGCAAATACAAGACCAAGAGGAAAATAACCTATTGAAATAATTTTGCAAAGAATAACTTCACTGTTCCTGATATGGTATCTAAGGAGATTCTTACGAGAGAAGATAAAAGTTTTAAGAGAGAAGATAAAAGTGGAGTATTCTTAGGATTCCTCTAAGCATCTTGTTAGCAAAATATCTTTGAGGTTAGAAGTGATTGAACCAAAAAGTGGTGGAATACTTATTTTTGTGGGCACTTTAGACACAAGAAGATTTCAAGGTAAAAAAAAAAGAAAAATTATAGCTAAATATTTGTGATTATAGGTTCTTGGACTGGATTTTTGGAGACAAAGTTTTGCATTAGCGTTGGTCCGCATTAACATAGTTGTTGGATTTTCGTGGCAACCAAATGAAAAGGGGAAGTTTAATGGACTCGCTTGAACAAGTAAACAGCATGATAGAAAATAATGGCAAATAATATTTAATGAATTATTTTGAACAATTACTTTGTGAGAACAAAGAAGGAAAGATATAATTCAAAATTACTTGACGTTGTTAAAAGTATGAAAATGGAGTAGTGAGGAGATTGAGAGAAAACAGAGAGGACTGTTTTCTCTCCAGTGGAGAAATAGGTTCTTGATCTTGTTTCTTCCATTCTGTCTTCACAAGCTATCAAGTGTGACTCAGGACTGGAGTATCCAGTTCCGACAAAGAGCACTCGCAGAAGAAAATATTTGCAGAAGATATAGGTGATTTATAACCTTAGACAATCTTTCTAAATCTGGTCAAAATTCTCCCCTACCCCAAACTGCCCTCTTTGAACAGATTGTTTGCTTTTCCAAAGACTGCCCTTCATTAACTGCTTAAAATTTTGAGAGGTCATATTCATACTCTCTAGAGATTGCTGTTTGGTTGTCATTTTTGTGTGTTGTTTTTTTTTAACTGAATTTCAAAAGGTTGTACAAGTGTTTTACAATTAAATATGTCCATCTGATTGTCTAATGCTCCTGGATCAGAGTCACTCCTTCTATCAATGTCAACCAACTCTTTCTCCAAGATTGAATTCAGATTTAGCACTTCCTTCATTACATATGTACATTGAGTATTCTAGCTGTACTTGCCCCGTGTTCCATTTTTCATTCATTCTATTTCTTTATTATTGTTCCTCTCTGGTTTCAATTTCCTGATAGTCATTCTGTTAAACTGCCTGTTAATACTTTGAAACGTTTATATACATTCCATGGAGTTTCACTCCCACATATACTTGAACTGATGTCAGCTTATATTTCCATAATTCATTCATCTGCAATAACAACTAGCAAGACTGGAGATGTGAAGCACTTAGACATGATTTTATATCTTTAGTCAACAAGAAAATTTAAAAATGGCTTAGAATTTATTTCTAACTACCAGTTTTTATAAATTGCTTTGTAAAA
Organism: Dipodomys merriami; assembly: GCF_024711535.1. Taxonomy (NCBI): domain Eukaryota; kingdom Metazoa; phylum Chordata; class Mammalia; order Rodentia; family Heteromyidae; genus Dipodomys; species Dipodomys merriami. Next base: position 17,134 of record NW_027202765.1, read on the forward strand.
TGGTGTATGATTATTTTATTTTACATAGGATAATTTTTTCTACTACCTATAAGTTTTGGAAAAAGAAGAAAACTAAAATTTACTACTTAGAGGAATATGATACAAATAAAAGACAGATTTTATTTTTGTCACATTTCTCATTAGTACCCATATTCAAAACTTAAAGTCATATTTCTTACTATGTTAGACAGATAGGGAAAATATAAAACAACACATGATAAGGCAACTATTAGTGACTTTTTAAAATGTACCTTCTTATGTGATAAAATTTACTTTATTAGCTAATATTTGGGTTTGAAATATGGGAGGCTGATCTATTTAACACATTTCTGGAAGGCACCTACTGAACAACACAAATGGTGGGGAGTACTATTTCTACACTTTGATGAATGGTTGAACTTGTTTGCTATTGGTGCTGGGTATGTAAATCAACTCTATTGTAACTAGCTCCCTACACTTGAAATCCTGGTAATGTCACTATCATCTACTTGTCAAGTGCTATTTTGGCAAATGTGATTTTAAATAGTTTATTTGAAAATGAATATACTTTCAGGAGATTAAATATAGGTTATCTTTGGTTTGAGAATGACAACATTTTTTTATACTACAGAACCTCATTTTACTGAAGTACCAGTGTTTTGAAGCACTAAGGATCTTCTCAATTAATGTTTTTCTAAATTATATTTGACCTCTAAATCAAGTATTCCTAGCCTTGTTAGGCCACTTATGGATCTATCATTACAGAATCTATTTTTTGGCTGCACTAAAATCTTTCATTAATCATTAGGAGAGGGGTATTAAAAATAATCTTGTTCATTTGTAATTTTGTTGACTCATATGGGCTGATCATCTGTAAATTGAAAGTTTGAATTATAGTACTTTCTCTCAGATTTTGTGATCTCATCTTTCATTTTAACTTGCCTTGCATTTCACAATTGAATTCTGCTAATTCTTGTAAGGAAGTGGGGTCCTGAAATATTATAGGAAATGAGAAATTGAGATGTCTTCAATTATTTTCTGTTGGCATGTTGCATGGGCCTATGTGAGAAGTCTTGCCCTTGTTATCTGATGATACAGATAACTAGGAACTGGTATCCTCGGATCCGTGGGTCCTTCAGAAAAATAATAGATTTTAGACATCATATCAGCAAAATTTGGGTATAATCTGTAAGAATGCTTCAGAAATATGGAGAAAAACACTTTGGGACCAGCGAGTTAAAACAATAAACAGAGCATCAGAGTAAAATCCGTTATAGATTAGCAGAAAACAATATTGTTATTTTACCATGTGATTTCAGAAGATCACGAACACATAGAACGTATCACAAGTTTATACCGAAGATATTGCATTGATACTTTTTATATTCTAATATATATCCTAAATCTAATTATTTATATTCCATTCTATTTATCAGAATAAGTGTCAATATATTTGTCAAATTATCAATTCTAGTAATATTCATTGTGTGAAATTTAAAATCAGCACATACTTTATATTTATAAATATAAAATATATAAGTATATATAATATAAAAATTGTTTTGCATTGTTGTGTTGTGGTTAGGGAATCAAAGGCAACTCTATTTTAAAGTTTTCTTCCATTATCTCCACCTCAGTGTTTGGTAGAGTTAGACTTAAAGCTTTACCATTTGTAGATTTACAGCCTAGAGGCAAGAGGAAACACTGTGATTAAAACATTACCAATTTAAGGGCTAATTTCAAGGAGAAACATATGGACTTTTCCAGGAGCTATGGAAATATTTGGTGATAGAGAGTCAGTAGTGTAAGTTCCTGCCTGGTTGGATGATAGACAGGCCAGGACACTAGGTAATCATGCATATGAAAATTTTTTCACCTTCTTGGCTTTAGCTACTTTTGAAATGATAAGTATAATAAACAATTATATTTTGATAAAATACCTTCTATTCTGAAGAATTCTGTCTGAACTGTTCATCTCTCTATGATCCCTTGTAACTAAGATTAATTTTGTTCCAGTAAGACAATCTATGCTGTCAGGGTGAGATATTCTGGTTGGTCTGTTCCTACAAGGAAGAAGGGTAAAGGTTCAGGTAGACATTTGTCCCAGCAAGACCTAATTTGGGAAATTTTAAGCTGCAGAAGTTTAGAAGTAGCTCTCAAGCAAGGCTTACTTTGAATCAATTAGCTCTACAAAGCTAACTCAGTTGATAAATAAGTACTTGAAAAGCCATCACCTTTGGACTTAGCTTTAAAGGCTTCAAAGTATGATCAAATTTAAAATGAAAACGACAAAATAGTCATTGACAAAAAAATTGTAAATATGAGCAATCGACCAAATGATATAAGCTTTTCCACTATACACAGAATTTTAGAGAAATAAGATCAATCGCAATTTAAGGAACAATAAGTGTTCCTTGTTACAAATAGGCAACCATGGATATATGCCTGTATAAAGATTGCATCATTAAGTATTTAAATTTAGAGGGTACTTCATGCTTCAGCAGCAGGTCTACCCAAATTACAATAACACAGAGATGAACATGGCACTTGCACAAGGATTATATGAAAATTTGTGAAGTATTCTATAGTTGTCATTCTTCTGATGCAAGAAATATAAAAACAGTTATTAAAAAGTTGATTACAAAAATACAAGTGTAACAATACATGTAATTCATAGAATTAAAGGTTAGTTTGACATCAGTATATTAAATCTTCACCTTAGAAAGGCCTTTACATTGCATAACCATTACAAAACTGAAATTAGACAACATTGTCATGTTATCCCAAAGAAATAAAATAATATAAGGACCTAGGATAAAAAGGAATTTTAAACTTCTTCTATATGGAATGCAATCTGAAAGGACACATTTATTAATGAAACTATACATTATATAAAAATGTAGAATTCAAAGTATTATATCTAGGAGCGAATGAAATAGATTATGGATATTGTACAAACATAGACATACTTGTTTCCCAAAAGCACCATTTCAACAGATAAGTTAAAATTATTTCTGATAAAAAAATCACAATCTCTGCAGAAATCATTATAGATGTATACAAAAAACTCTTGAATGCATTTTGACATCAGAGTCAGGCAATTCACTTGGAAGAATACCATGGAATCCATGAATTTTAAAAGTAAGATATTGCTGTTGCTTTTTATTGTGAAAAAATGTGTAGGGCCACAGAGGATGGACTGGCATTTTTGAAATTTAATAAACTTAACCAAACCATTACGACTTATGAGAACAATTTGTACAGCCTTCCACAACTTCAAAGAGGTAGTGATACATACTTTTCCTTTTGGCAATATTAAATGCAATTTCTTCCAAGCTGTTCTTCAAACCTGGTTTGATATAATGGTTCAACAGAGTATCATTTCGATTTATATTCCCAGCAGCAACATGCAAGGAGGACCAGAGGCCTTTAATTTGGGGATTGGTATCTGCCACTCTGGTATTATTCCACATATAAGCACTGTGCAGGGGTGTCAGCCATTCAGAGTTATTGCATGAATATCTGCCTTGAGCTACCAACTCATGGACAATGTCTAAATGTCCATTCTAGGCTTCCATATGAAGAGGGCTATGCTCATCCTCATCCCTAGTATTCATCTGGGTGGCCTTTTTGGAAAGTAGTCTTCACACCATAGTAAGAAATTTGCTTGGATCCTACTCCATTTTTTTTTCTTGAAATTGATACCATTCCTCACTTTTTCATCTTGTTCCTTGTCTGAACATGAGGACCCTTGGTTTCTTCATGTGCAGCTTATTCTAGGAATGAGAAAATAGGAAACAATGCCTTCTTTGTAAATGATTTGGGAAATATCATGTTATAGTGTAAGAGAACTCACTATTCAACATATGGGCTTTAAGAGCTTTCTAGTAGCTTTCTAATGTTGGTATCCAACATTAGAAAAAATGTATAATGCAGTAGTAAAATAGAAGTCCTTGGTATGACTACCTAAATTCTTGTTTTTTTATGTTTTTTTATTTTTATTTTTTTAAATTTAATTTAATTTTATTTGAGAACATACTGTACAGAGGGGCTACAATTACATGGGCAGGATAATGCATACATTTCTTACCAAGCATTGCAGCCTCCTGCTTTGTTTACCCTTCACCTCCCTTCCCAGCCTCCCCCCTCCCCCCACCCAATTATACCCCCCTCCCCCCCCACACCGACATTGTAAAGTTGGTTTTGACATGACATTTTGTACTTCTCATTGTTGCAACAGGTCCACCTGAATCCTTAAACGACTTGTTTGTCCCCATCTCCTCCACATGTTATACAGACATCAAATATAGTGAAAGCGGGGGTTACACTGTGGGGGAGGGACATACAAAGCAACAAAGAAATAATCTTATAAAAGACAGTTGTTTTCATCTAAAAATAGGCCTGTCTATTGCATTCAAGTTATTTTGATTATTGAAGATGCTTAATGAGAAGTCAAAATGTATTAATAGTCCTTTACTATCAATTAAATTTCACTTTTTCTTCTTGGAAAATATAATGATCAAAGCAATAGTTCAGAATCAGCAAGCAATAGTTCTGATTCATGCTTCAAGTGCAAGTGAATCACCAGTAAGTAGTCCTCGATTCCATTTTCCACAAAGTTTTGTCACAGATACATTCTGCCTGCCTTCTGTAGCTGCTTTCCTAGCCTGGACCTATTCCTTCATTGTACAGGAAAAATGTGATTCAACTGATTTCAGTCAGATCTGTTAGTAGAATTATCAAGTATTTAGATTCTTTTTTTAAATTAGTTGTGGGGCCTGAGCTCGGCCTGGGCACTCTCCTTTAGCTCTTCAAATCAAGGCAAGCGCTCTACAACTTGAGCCACAGAACCACTTCTGGATTTTTCTGTTTATGTGGTGCTGTTCTGGGAAATGGCAGAGCAGAAAGTGAAATGATGAAACTAAAAATATAAAAGCAAAATAAATTAGGATAATTATGGAGCAACCATATTGTCTATGAGAACCATGAAAGAGAAAGAGGAAAAGAGATACATATGTGAAATGACATAGCTAGCCACAAAATCCATGCATCTAATCAATTTACAGAGCAAACAATTTTTTTTTTATTTTTTAAAAGAGATGGAAATAGAATTTATGTATTTACTTGAAATTAGTAAATACATTTTTAGTCGCCTATGTAAAGAGACATAGCTTTGACCAAATTACAGGCAAGAACCTTAATCCTTGGGCTGGGAAGGTGGCTCAGTGGTAGAGTGCTTATCTTACAGCTTACTACAGTGTGGAGAGTACTTTCCAAAAGGGCCACTTATATGAATACTAGGGATGAGGATGAGTATACCCCTCTTCATCATGAAGCCTAGAGTGGACACCTAGACATTGCCCATGAGTTGGTATCTCAAGGCAGATATTCATGCAATAACTGTGAATGGCTGGACACCGCTGCACAGTGCTTATATGTGGAACATATTGCAACAGCACACACACACACACACACAAACACACACACACACACACACATGCACATATACACACACAACATCAGGTTTCTTCTTAAGTATTTTTTGTGTATGGTCTTAAGAAGAAATTTACATTACTAACTTGAATTTCTGACAGGACAATATCATCACTGTACATCTTGCTTCTATGCTCTCAGTTTTAAATTACTATCTAAGTATGTGCATTACATATGTACAGGAAAAATTAAGATCCACACGGGTGGTTCAGGTCTTTAATCCTACCTAATCAGAAAGACGAAATCTGATGACTGTGCTTTGAAACCAGACAAAAAAGTTCATTAGATTCTGGTTTGAAAGTAACCAGCAAAAGCTAGAAATGGACCTGTAGTATAAGCAGTAAAATGCTAGCATTGAGAAAACTAAAACAAAAACATAACAAATTCTGGGACAGAGCCAAGCCTTGAGTTCAAGCTCCAGTATTGGCACCAAACTAGTGAATGATGAATAAATGAATGAACTAAAAATAAATTAAGTGGACACATGTGGAGAGACAGGTAAAATGTAACAACCGTGGTGATTAGATTATGTATTATTTTGTAATAAGTCAAATTATCATTTTTCTAATGACTAATATTTTAATTGAACTTTTATGTACAATAAACCCTGTATTTGGCTTTCATGTATATGTGTGTGTACATGTGCACACATGTGTGTGTGTGTGTGTGTGTGTGTGTGTGTGTGTGTGTGTGTGTGTGTGTGTGTGTGTGCGGTTGCAATGTTGCTTGCCAATGTGGACAGTGAGGCTGAAAAGAGCTATGTTGCAATATTGTTATTTATCAGTGTTCCATCCTGTCATTTCAGTGGAACCACCCTTCTGTACATTTTATTTGTAAAATAATAACATCATCATAATCAAAGCATTTACACCATTAAGTTAGATAAAAGAGATCACTTTAAGCTCTTAGTATATGCTAGGAAAGAAAATACACATATAATTATGTAGTAAGTCATTGCTGTAATATGACTCTCAGTACAAAATATGTATTTGACCTCTTAAATTGGATATACTTTTAAGATATACTCATAGAGTAATTTTGACCAACTTGACCAAACAGTTATTACTCTCCAGTTATTCCTGTGAAACTCAAGGTGGATAAACTCTTTCCGGATTTCTGTTGAAAATAACTTTCTTTGTAAGTTTGAATCTATTCACACTAAGATAATAAACCCCGTATTTTTTAGGTTTGAATATCCCATCATATTTACTGAAAATCAGTATTGTGGATATGTTTGTTAGATATACATTGCAAAAACAAACAAAAAGCATGTGTCACCTCCAGATTGTGGATGCATTTGAAGTTGTATTATACATACAAAGGTTTCTTCATTAATAGTACTTTTGTGGGAGTAACTATCACAACTTTAACAAATAAGGCTTTTTGAATATCCTTTCCAATATAAATAACATCACAGAGCGAGTCTTGCAATTTCTGAAAACCCTTTGAATATTTTAGTGTTATTTCAGTTCATTGACTATACAGCTAAAGACATTTCTGAAATAAACATTGTTAAAATCTGAAAATGTAAGTGGGTATATAGGCTTTTTATGCATCATTTTATGAAAAGCCAGTTTTTATGAAAATAAAAGATATAGAATAAAAGAATGGAAGTGAATTGGCTGAGATAATTATTAGTATAAATTTATTTTCTATTAGCAAAGTCCTTTGAATGTATATGATGAAGTTAAATTATGTCTTTCGTTACACTATGCTTCAGTTATTTTTAGAATCTTTGTAGTTACGAGAGTGAATTTGTAGTATAAATAAATGTCTTTGAATATGATTAGGATTAACCTTGTGTTTTGTTTCCTACTCCCAAGAAAATGAATTATTTTCAAGTGTTAACAGTTTACAATTGAATCTTCAGTATCATAAGAAATTTTGAACAAATATAGTAGTATTGATATCTTTTTTTCGGGGGTGGGGGAGTCTGGTAGTGGGGCCTGAACTCTGGGCCTGGGCGCTGTCCCTCAGCTCTTCAGTTCAAGGCTAGCGGTCTTCCACTTGAGCCACAGCACCACTTGCGTTTTTTTTTCTTTTTGCTTATGTGGTGCTGCGGAATCGAACCCAGGGCTTCATGCATGCAAGGCAAGCACTCTACCACTGAGCCACCTTCCCAGCCCTTAATGTCTTTTTAAACCAATTGTATTCACAAGTTGGAGAGGCTTTAATTCATGCTTAGGCCTTCTTGTCTATGATTTTTTATCCCCTCATTCCTAACATTAATAATAGGTCAGACTGCATTTTTGGGTACATGAAAGGCAAATTATTTATCTGGGGTCAAAGGTGATTTTTATATCAGTGTTGCTTTAATAGCATTTTAAAGTAGTACCTTTGTCTCAAAATGTTGGGTATAAAAAACTATCAAAATACTTCTAATGGTAAACAACTTACTTGAGCTACAATGTGGAAATGATTGGTCGAGAAGACCTGCAGTCTGTTTCCATCAGGAATTGGGGAGGTCATTCTTTCAGTAAGACAGTGTTAAACAGAGTTAGGCTCCCCAGGCAGTGCAGTGTTGAGTGAAGGGATAGAATATGATTTCTGCTATTTTGACCTAGAAATCAAGAATGTTATATTTTAGCAGTTCCTTTCACCAGGGAGGTATACATTGATTCTGAACTTCAAGTTTTCATATTACAGTTCCCTATTTTCTAACAAAGATAAAATGTAATATTATGAGTGTACACAAAAATTCTAGGAATTTTTCCTAGAATTTTAGTCATAAAATAGAATGAGGTTAATTGATACAGTCGGGGATGGACCTCAGGCTAACACTTACATGTGTGCAATGTTGTACTAGTAATTACAACTCTGAAGACTTCAATATCATCATCAGAGAATTAAAAATGTAAGTAGTTCCACTTTATGGAATTATTCTGAGGATTAAATTAGATACCATAGGTAAAGTACTTGGAAAAATAATCAATTAGCATTTGGCACATTCTACCTGTTATTTTATCATGTGGTGAATTCTAACATTTTTACTGTGATTTTTATTGTGTCTCTTTCTGATGTGCAATGTGATGTATTGATATTCATTGCATTGATCATTTTTCTGTCACTATGAGGAAAATACCTGCAAAGAAAATTTCTGAGGAGGAAACTATTATATTGACTCATGGTTTAAGAGAACACAGTTTAAGATCAGATGTCTCCATTCTTTTTAATTATATTTTCATTATGTTAACTAGTTGTACAAGGGAATTTCCATTAAATAAATCATGATTTAAGTGTAATGGATCTTTATATAACCTTTCCCTATACTTTTTTCTTTTTTATTTCTTTTTTATTTTATTTTATTTTTTTGTGAACATACTGTACAGAGGAGTTACAATTACATGGGCAAGATAAGGAGTACATTTCTTATCAAGCATTGCAGCCTCCTCCTTTGTTTACCTTTCACATCCGTTCCCAGCCTCCCCCCGCCCCCTCATCCAATACTCCCCCCCACCAAAGTTGATTGAAATTAATAGCAATTATCCATTTTGTTAAAGTAGAGATGGTTTTCCCAAACTGATTCTCACAATTCATCTTCCATTCAACAAGTAGTAACGTGTAAAAATTCCCTTTGTTTTGCTCCTTATTAAATTTGTTTCCATTTTATTTTATAATGAAGGATGATTTCATAAATCTACTGTAGATGCAAAAATATGTCAATGTATTTCTAACTGTATGCATTGATCTATATATACACATATATTACACAGGTTACAATGATAATTTATAACTTCTGTAACTATACAATTTACTGAATTATTAAAAACGTCAACGGCTCATGCCTGGAATCCTGGTTACTCAGGAGGCTAAGATCATGGTTTGAAGCCATCCTGGGCAGGAAAGTCCATGAGCCTCTTATCTCAAAACAACCAACAGAAAATCAGAATTGGAACTGTGGCTCAAAGTATTAGAGAAGTATCATTGAGAGAAAAAGCTCAAGGACATCACCCAGGCTCTTAGTTCAAGAACTACAATCTACCCAAAAATTCTAATTTACACCTCTGTAAGTAGAGTATTTCCATCACCCAAATGTACATCCATGCTCATTTGCAAGGTAACTCTGTTTTGTCTCAAGTACCACAAAATATTATCACTAAAGTAGATTGGAACATGGGTTCATTCTATCTCTCTAATGGATTTTTCTCCACTCAAATACTCAAGTATTACAATTGTTCTAATTATTTAAATCATAGCTTTTTTTTACCCCTAATACTAGAGTTTGATTGAGTGTTTTGTGCCCCTTAAATGGATGTTCTTACCATTTTGTCATGCCCCCAGCCCTAAGTTATCCTGATTATTTTTCAGCTAGAAACTTGCTTCCTACTTGTGTATGAACTTGGTCTCAGTGCACTTCATGTTATTCTTCCTGGAATTTAGAATAACAGGTGCATGGCATTGTGTACAGAACTTTCTGTTCAGTCTGGGCTTTAGCCACTATCCTCCCAACTGCACTCCCATGTAGTCACGAATTTCATAAGCTTGTCATAGCTGATTTTTTTAAATCTTTCATTTCCTGCAGGTTCTTGAGTACTGAATTAATTTTTGTTTTCTTGGGTTGTTTTGTTTCATTTGAATCTATGTGTTGAGTTGTTCCTCACTTTTCCTTTTGTTTCTTTCCCTCAAGTTCTTACTTAAAGTGCTAAGAAACCAATGCTTCTTTTTCAAGATAGTCAGGGTGAACATTATTTATTCCAAAGCAATTTCAGTATCTATGAATGGTATACACATGCTAAGCGCAGACTTTGGCATACACAGAGAGATCATGAAATATATGAAGAAAATAAAACTACAGATGAATGCCAGGAGGAGAATAAGCTATTATTAATTGTTTGACAGAGGTTTCTGTTCTAGTAAAAGAAATATATTGCTTGATGCAGAATTTCAAAAAACCATATTGCTACGAGGAACCTAAACAATCATCTAATACTATAGACTTGAGAGTGATGAATTGACTTCCTGAATAATTTACTTTTGGGACAAATAAATGCAGGCTTCCAAAAAGAGAGTAGATTTTAGAGAAACATGATGAATTTTATGTAAATAGGTCCTTAGCTGATTTTGTTAATTTGTGAACTAATACAGGGAAATAAAGTACAGCAAGGTAAAAAAATAAATAACTTCACATTGAAATATTCATTTGTGTTTGTATATGTGTGCATGCATGTACAAGTACACACACGAACATGTGCATATGCTCATGCTTGCATTCATCATTCTTGAGGCTTGATAGTCCCTGGGAACTATTCCTCACCTTTTGTGCCCAAGGATAGTGGTCTACTACTTCAGCCACTGCTACAATTCTGTTGTGTGTTTTTTTTTAGATAATCGCTTGTATTTTCATGATTGAACAGTGGTCTTCAGATCTCAGACTCCCGAGTAGGTAGCTAAGCTTATTCAGCCTCTGAGTAGCTAGTTAAAATTCTACCTATCCTCTCTGCTTCACTGCTCTTTTATTCTTTTCCTGAGGTATTCACAAGCCTAAGTTATATATATATATGTCTACTTGCTTTAAAAATATTCTTACTGCTTGGCACCAGGGTATCACATGTGTACTCTTAACTACTTAGGTGTCTTGAGGACAGAACCCAGGCCAAAATTTAGTGGACTTATTTCTCAATCTATAGCTGGGTGAATTGGATCATTTCCATCATCCTGCGCTATCTAGAAACTAAGATTGGAAGGACTGAGGATCCAGGCCAGGCAAAGTAGCAAGCTAGAAAAGTTGGTGTGCAACTCTGATGCCATTGATGATGGGAAGGCTAAAAGGACAGATCAGGTGCATGTTCTTGTGGAAAGGGAACTACTATCCTAAAATTAACCACAGATATGATGCCGGCCTGCAAGAACAATATACCCCAAGTTGAAATCCCCACATTTTCCACAACCAAAATAAGTATATACATTAACATCCAAAATCTTAATAAATCTGTTCTTTGTTCTAATATCAGCTTTGATTATCATATGATGTGACAGAATAATTTCTTCATTAAACTTATGATAATTTTAAAAGACCTAGAAAATTCTTTTCACTTATTAAGTGCAAATGAATGGCAAATTGCCTCATTTATTACATACTTGACTAACACTATAAATTCATCATATGATTATTATTAATGGTAATATATTCTGATTTATTACTTTACTTTGTAACAGTTTTTAAACTTTTTGCTTTTCTGCTGAAGTTGAAGCGTTTAAATAGTATCATCAAAGTATATTTCTTGGATATTTAGGGAATTTTTTACAATGTTTTTCACCAATGGCTTCTAAGAATTCTTAATTGGTATATTATTTGGTTTATTTTTAATTTCAAATTAATTTTATTGTAATGGTAATGTACTCAGTGGTTACAGTTACATAAATGAGGTAATGAGTACATTTCTTCGGGAAGGAACATTGTTATATATTCCAACGATATTTTTTTACACTCAAAACAAGAACTATTGATGCTTTTGCTGTTGGGTACTTTTGCTGTTTTTGTTCATTTTTATTATAAAATTGATATACAGAGAATTTACACTTAATTAATTCAACTAAAGAGTATACTTCATTTTCTTTACTTTTTGGGGGGGGGGCGGGGTCCGGTTGTGGGGCCTGAAGTCTGGGCCTGGGCCCTGTCCCTCAGCTCTTCAGCTCAAGGCTAGCGCTTGAGCCACTTGAGCCACATCACCACTTCCGGCTTTTTTCTTTTTTCTTTTTTGGTGCTGAGGAATCGAACCCAGGGCCTCATGCTTGCAAGGCAAGGGCTCTACAACTGAGCTACCTTCCCAGCCCCTACTTCATTTTATTTTCTAAATTTCAAATTTTGAGCTTAAATATTTCTTTTTCTTTCTTTAGAGTAATTCTTTTTTCAAAGTTTAGGATCAGTTAATTTAATTTTGCATGATTTTTACCCATGTAAATTATTCAGACACATATATTTTGCTTTTATAATATTTAACATGTGGCTATTTAAAAATTAATTTCTTAATTTTACATGGTTAGTGAATCTAAATACATTTATTTTCTTATAGTATAAAAATATTTGTGCAGGTAACAAATACTTACAGTATTTTCAAGAAGCACATACTTTACTAAGAAAGGCTTCATTACTTGGTCACTTTTTGGAAGTACGTTTACTTTGAATTAAAAAAAAAAAGCTTTGAGCTCGGCATGGTGATTTGTGACATCCATTTTCCAGCTATGGTGGGATGTGTAAATAGAGTTTGTAATTCGGGAGAGACTGGTAAACTATGAGGCCTTAGAATAAAAATATTCAGAGTGAAATAATTATGGATATAACCATCCCTAGCGTTATATACAGCACCTCGCTATCATATTCTAAATCTTGAGTTAAAACACCAGTAATATCAATCATTTGTTAAAATAAAAGGACACATGTTTCAAATGTTTATTGTTTAAAACTTATTTGCAAAAGTTCTCATGTCTTCTATTAATTCTCAATTTACTTAATCTATTAAAATCCAAGTATATTGTGACTATTTTCTTTCTACCAAACTTTTAAATACTACGAGCAATATTATTATTTCATATATTAACATACTTTTACTGTTTGTGATAATTTCCTCCGTTTAATATGATAATATCAATATTGCAAATACGTGTAGGTGGTGTGTGTGTGTGTGTGTGTTTATGTGGTTTTTGTGTGTTTGTGTGTGTGCTTTCTGTGTACTTTGTAATGCTTGGGAGTTCACACCGTTGCTTCACATATGCAAAGCCAATGGTTTACCACTGAGCTATACTGTCTAGTTATAATCCAAATAGTGTTTTAAACCATGACTTTCATTCCTAGTATGCTTTTTCAAAATTATATATAATAACATGTCATCCATATTCTATCCACGCTAGCAATTTTTATTGTAATTTAGAATATTTCCACTTCCAAACTGTTGTGTGTGTTATTGATAAAGGTTTAACTTTGCTTCTTTTCTCTCTTCATTCCTTCTCCCTTTAGAGTTTAACTATTCTCTCTATTTCTTTGAAAATTATCATATTCCTATTACAACATGTATATACAATGCTTTAATTTCTATTTTAATTTTTCCCATTTCCACTGATTTTAGTACAAGCTATTAGATGGATTGAAAAGAAACTTGTCTCAGGACACTTTATTTTTCTCCTTCTCTACTCTGAAGTCTTTCTAGTTTTTGAAACACAATAGCAATCACATAAAGCTCCTACGTGGTCCATCATTTTTTCCCCTCTCACTTTCCTCTGTTGTACAGCTCAAGTTGTTATCATTCAGCTTTGTTATGCTACAGTTTTATCTAAATCTTAACTAATTCCTGAGTTAATTTTAGTTGTTTCAAGTATACTCTGAAGACATTTTTCTATATATAATATCTGGGATCTTGTGTTTTTTGAAGGTACAAAATATGAGTGACTATCAAACATCTAGATATCTCTGTAGAATATTGGTCCACCTGCTCAATAAACTCCTATGTAAATTCAAGGAATACAGGTCAGTCAGAACAATCTTGTAAAATGGTGTAGCTTCACCCTGCATACTAGCTTTGAATCTTTTTATCATGTTTAGTAGTGGAGGCAACATAGTTCTACTACAACAGCAGACACATAGAAGAATGTAACAGATATGTTAAAAATAAATTCTCAGTTGTATGGTCAATAGATTTTGAAAACTATCCTATGACTTTATGAAATAAAAATAGAATCTTAAATGGGTATATTGGCACTATTGTCTTTCGGGATTTACAGAATGATCTTAGACTACTACCTCAATCCTTTTTTTTTTGTTTCTTTTTTTTTTTTTTTTGTCACTCATGGGGCTGGAACTCTGGGATCAGGAGCTGTCTTTGTGCTCTTCAGCTCAATGTGAGCACCCTACTACTTGAGCCACTGCACCACTTCTGGATTTCTATTGGTTTATTACAGATAAGAGTCTCATGGACTTTCCTGCCCAGGCTGGCTTTAAACCGTGGTCCTTAGATCTCAGACTCCTGCCTAGCTAGGATTACAGGAGTAACCTACAGGTGGCTGGCCTACCTCAATCCTTATACAAAAATTTATAATAAAAAAAGATTATCAAACTAAATGTGAGATGTAAAAACCTATAAGAGATAAACGTAAAAATTCATGACATTGTATCAATAAAGGTTTCTAATGGAAATCATTAGTGGCTAAAGAAAGGCAAGCATATAGTGGTTTATATCAAGTGATAGTATTTCATAATTCAAAGGACACTGTACTCATAATTCAAAGGACACTATAACCGAAGTGAAACATATCCAACAGATAGAGGGTACATATTTGTTAATGCTACAATGTGAATGCTACAATGATTCCGAATCTTAAGTATTATTCTTCCATTCTTGTTTTTACAAATTTGCATGATTAGCTACCATGATTTAGAGCTAGTAGAAGAAAGGGAGTGGCCTCATCCTTCATGTTCCATTTAGGAGTAATGCTTTCTCTATGTCACTCCCATAGGTCTAAATACTGGCCTTGGCTTTATTGTTTCAAAGTTGTCTTATTTGCAGAGTCTTCTACAGTGTATTGAACCATTATACTTAAACATAGAACTTCTCTTTCTCCTATTCCTATTGTTTATCCTTCTGTTAATTTATGTACACTTGGGTAATAATGCACAACACAAACACTGACAAAAAAATGTTTCTGAGAACCTACTTCCCACTTAAAATTGGTCTTAATTTACAGAGCATTTAGGAAATTTGAACTTAATGTACTCCAGGATAATTTTTTTCATGTTTTTTTTAATTGTGAAAATGGTAGACAGAGGGATTAGAGTTACATAAGTAAGTTAGTGAGTACATTATCTAACGAACATTGTTACCTCCTCTTTTGTTTTTCCCTGCCATCCCTTTTCTCCCCACCGCCCCAACTCTCACCTTTCATTCCCAACTAGTAAAGTTCATTTTCAACATAGTGTCTTGTTCATCTCATTGTAACAATGGGTCATACTGTGTACTTCTTTCAGCATTTTATTTCCCTTCCCCTCCCCACATTAGAAATTTGTATATGCAAGTTGGAGCTCACAGACCTCAAATACAGTGGAAACGGGTTATACCATGGAGGAAAAAAATAGAAGAGAAACAAAAAATCACATAATATATGGTAGATTGGCAGTTAGGGTGGCTTTGCTAGGGCATGTTAGCTTGGTGAGGAGAGGAAGAAGTCTCGAGTCCCACCCAAACAGAAAATGAAAAATGAGACAACCAATGGCTGAAGAATTTCAAGAACAAAGGCAGGGACTTATAGGTAACCTCTAGGGGCAGTGAGGGCAGCAAGGCTGGGCCTGTGGTTGTCATGCCTCTCTCGATGCCTTTGGAAGTGAGGGCCAGCTCTGCTGTGGGCTAGGCCTGGCTCTTGCCTTGAAGCAGGCACCAGGCAGGAATTGTCAGCACAGCTTCAGCCTGCCCCAAGGAGGTGGCCTGTTGTGGGTGCTGTAGCCTGGGCAGCTGCTAGGATGCTATACTCAGAAGGGCAGAGGAAGCATGGCTGGTAGGCTCTGCTCCAGCCCAGCCAAGCTCAGGGCCACTTTGGAAGTTCCAGCTCTGGATCAGGACCAGGAACTGCTCCCCAGACAAGTAGGGCCTCTGGGGACCTGTGCAGTGGCCACTACGTGTGGGTTGTGAACCTCCTTAGAATGACCGAGGAGTTTCAATGGAGAGGTGCATTTGCTTCTGTGCCTCTCACATCTTCTGGATTCCTGCTCTCCTCCTGCCTCCTGCCATGTGCAACTAAAGGAGTCAATTTCTCCAAGCCACTGAGAGGCCATCCCGGAGATGTTCACAGGGCTTTCCAGGCTGCTTCACCATGCATGCAGGGCTCACAGGGTGCCACCCTCCAGGCAAAGTTTACCACCATTTCAGCTTGGCTACCCCTGCCTAGAGGATCACAAACTGCTTTCTTACACATAAATCCAGGGGTACACAAGGCTGTCCTGCAGTCTAAGGCATCCTTTCCTTCCTCCTGCTCAGGTGTGGAGCAACTGTGGAGCCAACTGCAACATCATGATTGATTATCTAAAAAGAAGAGGAAAAAAGCTTCATTTTTCCAGATACAGCTGCCCCTGGGGTTCTCTGTGTACACTAGCCTTGTGCTTAGATAAGGATCCCCAAAGACCACCATGGAGCCAGTTCTCATGTGACCACATTAGAGTCATTTATTGCAAGGTCGAGCCTGGACTCACAACTGTCACCATTGCAGTGGGTCAGAGTTGAGATCCCCGACCCTTCTGTTAACTGGGTAATCATATAAAAATCTTATGGGCTAGCGAGTGCAGGCTAAGCAAAAAGAAATAATTTGTGGAGGAGAAGGGGAAAAAAAACAAATCGTTTAAATAAGGATACAGGTGGACCCATTGCAACAATGAGATGTACAAGTTCTTATGGAGAAAAACGAACTTTACAACTTTGGTGAGGGGAAGTGGGGAGCAGGATTCGATGGGGGGGCGGGGGGGACAATGGGAAGGGATGGGAGGGGGAAACAAAGGAGGAGGTTACAATGCTTGATAAGAAATGTACTCATTATCTTGCCCATGTAACTGTAGCTCCTCTGTACAGTATTTTCACAATAAAAAAGTAAAAAAAAAACATTAAAAATTAAAAATAATCTGTAGCTTTAGGTACTTCCTGTCATCCGCTGATGGCTGTTGCTAGGGGAGTTATAGGCAGAACTTTATTGTGACATTTCACGGTTTTTCCAGGAACCTGAGTTCTAACTTTCAGTAAATGTCTACTTACAATGGGTACTTTCAGTAAAGGCCCTCACAGTGGATAGTTTCGGAGTATTCGGTGTCTAAGTCCAGAATGCCTGTCCTTTGGCAAAGATTTCTCACTAGGTGTGTGTGTGTGTGTGTGTGTGTGTGTGTGTGTGTGTGTGTGTGTGTGTGTGTGTGTGTGTGTGTGTGTTTGTGTGTGTGTGTGCCTGTGTGTCTGTGTGTGTCTGTGTGTGTGTCTGTGTGTGTTGTGTGAGAGAGTCAGACACAGCTGAGGTTTGCGGTAAAATTCTCCTTCCCTTCAGCATTGAGCTTTGGTATCTATTGTTTGTCCCACCTCCCCAATTTTGAGTTCTAATGTTGTCCTTCTAAATACTTTTATCCTTTGATCTTCTTGATATTCAGTTTCCTAAGGTATGCTTGTGAACTTCAACATTTGCTTAATGAAGGGGATGCCTTTCTTCGATCTTTTATGAAGCTCTTTGCTCTCTTTAAATGCAGTTTATACTTTGTTAGTGGTTTTACTTAGGCCAGACTGTGGTGGCCCAGGCTCTGACTGTTAATTCTGAGATTAGTTTAGGCCAATATGAGATACTATACTTTCAGTATATCAATGAAAGAAGTTCAGCATCTTTATTGAAACAATTTCCTGGCTGTAAATACAAACAAAACATCCAGTGATATAAATGTACAATCTGTTGTTTTTAGTTAATTGTGCACCACTGTAATGAAAAAAAATCATTTTACTAACTGAAATGAGTATTTGTAATGGGAAAAAATCAAATGTTATAAATCTTAAAAATTGATCAAATACCAAAGAAAAAGAAAGACACTAATCAGGAATGAAGTATAAATGTAAGTATTTAATAAATAAATGAAATTTTTGAGATTCATATCCACATAGCAAATACGAAGGAAAATAAAGAGGAAAGTCACTGAGATCCTATCTTACACACCAGAATAGCTACCACCACTCAAATAAATAAACTGCTGGAGAGGTAAATAAATCAGGAACTATATTTGGTTTTGTGGCATTGTAAACTAGTGCAACCCATAGGGATATCTTAATGGAAGTTTACACAATACCAAAAAGACAGATATGTTGATGACGTTTACTGCAATTGGATACATATTGAAAGAATATAAATCAACATGAACATACATGTTCATGGCAGCAATATTCTATAGCAACCAAGCTGTGTAATCAACCTAGATGCACCAGAAAGAGGGAATGAAGAAAATGTGCTATTCATAGCTATATACATGTTCTGGTATATGAGAAGTGAATGTTTCTACTGTATCATTGCTAAATATTTTGAATATATACCTAATCCTACTTTCACTAAATTTTGTGGCATTGTGTTTTTGCTTTAATGAGGAACATCCATATTGATTTTCAGACCAATTACAATAGGTTGAGATTTCCTATAATATGCAGATATTAGATCAAAATTTAAATATATCAATGAACACATAGAGGACCATCATATATAGTTTATAATTTGAAGCAATTTTAAGAAGGCAACTGTTGGGGGAAAAGACGATGTTAGAAGCTTAAAAAATACACAGACATGGAAAAATACCAAAAAAATGTGCAACTAATTACTGGTAATAGTAAAATATTTTTCTCAAGTATTAACAATGAAACTATTAAAATAATAATAACATCAAATAAATATGCCATAGAAGAAAATGTACCATAGATATACGTTTCCCCATAATTTGTTTTCCTTTATAGCAAATGGATTAGAAGATGATAACACATTCAAGTGTCATTGATTGCATGCAGCAAAGGAAAGTAACAGAGAAGTAGAGAGTAAGAACAACCTGGGGTATGGATAAAGATACTCAGTAGAACTTTGTTAGGAAAGCATGTGCTCTGTTTTCCTGATCAAAATAGAGCTAGGACAGCTAACTTTTGACAGAACACTTGTAATGTAGAGTAGTGGAATTAGTAATTTCGGTAGTAATTTATTACATTTATTCCCTAATCTTATGATGTGATTCCCTAATGATGTGAGTGATCTTAGATTTTCTTTTTTGGGGGGAGGGGTGTCCGGTCCTGGGGCCTGAACTCTGGCCTGGGCACTGTCCCTCAGCTTTTCAGCTCAAAGCTAGCGCTCTACCACTTGAGCCACAGCGCCACTTCCAGCTTTTTTCTTTTTGCTTATGTGGTGCTGAGGAATCGAACCCAGGGCCTCAGGCATGCAAGGCAAGCTCTCTACCACTGAGCAACCTTCCCAGCCCCTTGATTCTAGATTTTCTGAGCCCTATTTTTCACCCAAAATCTCTAAATTCCTCACCCTGCCAATGGTTCTTCTGCTTCTCTCATTTCTCCTTGTTTCTGAACTAAACTCCTGTAACCTTTTGGTTCATGAGAAAGAGCTAGAGAAATATGAGGATGGCTTGGAGTCTGAGCTAACATCCACTCCAGCTTGGAGGATCTGGTAAAGGACTTTCACCTGGGTCTCAGAATCAGATATTAATTGACCTCTTTGGAAATGGAGAAACTCACTCACTCAGACAGAATCTGTCATTCCTTGACATTCTTTGAAGAGATTCGATACTAGGGCACAATGAAGAGAATGAGCTTTCCCATTGTCAGAAGGAACAGGTTGAAAACTAAAAGTGGCCTCAGGTCCCAAAGGGCCAGTCAGAAGCCAAGAGATCACACTTTCCTCCTCATCAGGGACCTTCTAGTAGGAATAGAGTCTGAGCAAAGTCTGACATAAACTGAGACTGGGCCTAAGGTGGAAACAAAAGGATGACCCTCTCTTTGATTACAAGGGAGTTATGTAGTGAGACATGACAACTTCCTTCATATAAGAAAATTAATGTTATCTCATTGCCATTTTGCAGGAAGTCAGTTTCCCCAAAGGAGAAGTTGTTAAATGTTGTGACTGCCAGTTTGCTCTATAGGCTGTTGTCTCTCTCACCCCTTCTCATGTCAGGAATGCATTGCTTCTTTCAGGCACTCAACTACCTGTACTGACTCCTAGGCAGGAATACTGTAGGCTGTTCTTTGGCTAACCTCTTGCATTTAAAGTAGATTAGGCCCAGGCTCTGCTCATGCCAAGAGGTAGATGCAAGAGGTTAATATAATCTCAGATTTGTACAGAACCACGATCATACTGAAAAAAATTAAATGAAATTAATAGTTGAGTAATTTAGGGTTTATAGCCACAAAATTTAGGTAATTATTAGTAATACATCTAGAATCATGGATTAGGAAGAGAACTGTGAAGTAGGTTCAGAATACAATGAAAAGACACACAATAGCCATAACAGGAGATAAGAGTATGAAGGAACTATTGGCATATGTCCATTTATTATCTTAGGAGTGACCTTGGATAGGAGGCTTTTAGAATAATATCTAAAAGAGAGGGACTTGCTGGGCGCTGGTGGCTCACAACTGTAATCCTAGCTACCCGGGAGGCTGAGATCTGAGTATTATGATTCAAAGCAATCCCAGGCAGAAAAAGCCAGAAGTGGTGCTGTGGTTTAAGTGGTAGAGCACGAGCCTTGAGCTCAGGGACAATGCCTAGGGTTCGATTCTTCAGTGCCACATAAGCCAAAAAAAGCAAGAAGTGCTGTTATGGCTTGAGTGGTAGGGAACTAGCCTTGAATTGAAGAGGTGACAGAGAGTACTCAGGCCCAGAGTTCAGGCTCCTTGTCTGGTCCAAATAAAAACAAAAAAATAAAACAAAAAAAACTTCCAAACTTATCTTTTCTCATGATTAAAGAGAGACTGTTTTTACAGAAATTCTCCTTATCTAGCTCAAGGTCATCAAAACTTCAATAGAACTTTCCTGTTGAGATGTAATGCACCTAACTCTACTGAACCTAATCATGGCTGGGAAAGTGTGGACATAGATAATTTTGTTGTATTTTTCCTTATTAATATATAATACTCAGTTATTATATATAATATATATTATAATATAGAATATATTATACATTGTATAAATATATTAAATAGATTATAACATGTATTATGTATTAACAGACTTCCTCATTTTAGATGTAGGAACAGGCAACATATTAAAAGAAAAATGTTCTAATCTCCGAGTTATTTCTCTACCAGAGAACAATACCAGGTTTCATTCTTTTTTTTTTAATTTTATTTTATTTTATTTGTGAACATACTGTACAGAGGGGTTAGAATTGCATGGACAGCATAATGCGTACATTTCTTACCAAGCACTGCAGCCTCATCTTTGTTTACCCTTCACATCACTTCCCAGCCTCCACCCTCCCCTCACAATACCCAGCCGTATCCTTCCCCCACCCCCACCACACCAACATTGTAAAGCTCATTTTGGACATGACAACTTGTAATTCTCATTGTTGCAACAGGTCCACCTGCATGCTTAAACAACTGGTTTTTCCCCATCTCCTCCACAAGTTATACTGACATCAAATATAGCAAAGAGATAATCTTATAAATGCATTAGAAACACATGCATGAAAGAAAAAAACATTAAAATATACATCTAAGTGTTCATTTTCCTGACATCACATTATCCGACCTTTTCCGCTTGACTCATACGTATACTAGATATTACAAATAAGGGAAACCATGGGACGTATGTTACTTTGGGCCTGGCTTACTCACTTAATATAATTTTTTCCAAGTTTTTCCATTTCCTAAAAAATGGGGCAATGTCATTCTTTCTGATGGAGGCATAGAATTCCATTGTGTATATATACCACATTTTCTTGATCCATTCGTCTACTGAGGGGCATCTGGGTTGGTTCCATATCATAGCTATGTTAAATAAAGCTGCAATAAACATATTTGTGCTGGTAGCTTTAGTGTGGTCTTCTTTGTAAACATTTCGGTAAATGCCCAAAAGTGGGATTGCTGGGTCATAGGGGAGTTCTACGTGAAGTCTTTTGAGGAAACTCCATCCTGCTTTCCAAAGTGGTTGAACAAGTTTACATTCCCACCAACAATGAAGTAAAGTTCCTTTCTGTCCACATACCCTCCAGCATCTGTTGTTGTTAGAGTTCTTGATTTTTGCCGTTCTAACTGGAGTGTGGTGATATCTCAATGTTGTTTTGATTTGCATTTCTTTTATGGCTAGCAATGTTGAACATTTCTTCATGTGTCTATTGCCCATCCTTCTTTCTTCTTCAGAGAAGTTTCTCTTCAAGTCTTTCTCCCACTTATTTATTGGGCAGTTGTTTCTTTGAGGATTTGTTGTTGGGGGGTTTAATATTTTGAATTCCAAGTATATTTTAGATATGATACCCTTGTCCGTTGTATGGCTAGTAAAGATCTTCTCCCAATCCGTGGGTTTTCTATTGATCTTTCTAGCTATGACATTTGCCCTGCAGAAGCTCTGCAACTTTATGCAATCCCATTTGTCCAACCTTTCTTTGATTTGTTGTGTTTCCGGGTCTCTATTCAGAAAATTTCGGCCTGAGCCAAGGAGACCTAGGGTTTCTCCTATTCCATCCTGTAATGTTTTCAGAGTGTCTGCTTTGACTTCAAGGTCTTTGATCCATTTGGAGTTGATTCTGGTGCAGGGTGATATATAAGGATCTAGCTTAAGTTTTCTACATGTAGTTAACCAATTTTGCCAGCACCATTTACTGAAGAGGTTGTCTTTCTTCCATTCTATTGTTTTAGCTCCCTTATCGAAGATTAGATTGCTGTAGGTCTGTAGGTTCATTTCTGGGTTTTCAATTCTATTCCATTGGTCCTGAGGTCTGTTCTTATGCCAATACCAAGCTGTTTTGATTACTATGGCTTTATAGTAGAGTTTGAAATTTGGTATTGATAGTCCTCCAGCAGTGTTTTTCCGTTGAGGAGCGTTTTTGCAATTCGGGGTCTTTTATTTTTCCATATGAATTTTTGGATTGCCTCTTCTATTTCCTTGAAGAATGAGGGTGGAATTTTGATAGGTCTCAGGTTGAATTTGTAGATACCCTTGGGAAGAATTGCCATTTTCACAATGTTAATCTTTCCAATCCAGGAGCATGGGAGATTTTGCAATTTTTTAAGTTCTGTGTTGATTTCCTTTTTTAAGATTTTAAAGTTTTCATCATAGAGGTCCTTCACTTCTTTAGTTAAGTTAATTGCTAGATATTTTATTTTTTGTGGGTCTATTACGAATGTGGATGTTTTCCTAATTTCAGCCACACTTTTCTCATTGTTGGCATACAGAAAAGCCATTGATTTTGGGGGGTTAATTTTATAACCTGCTACTTTGCCAAGGTTTTGAATCAGCTTGAATAATTTGGGAGTGGAGTCTATGGGATTCTTAAATACAATATAATGTCATCTGCAAAGAGTGAGAGTTTTATTTCTTCTTTCCCTATTTGGATCCCCTTTATGTCTGCATCTTGTCTTATTGCTGTAGCTAGATATTCTAATATTAGATTGAAGAGAAGTGGAGAGAGTGGGCATCCTTGTCTTGTTCCTGAGTTAAGAAGAAATGGCTTTAATTTTTCAACATTGAGTATAATGCTAGCTGTAGGTTTGTCATATAGAGCCTTTATTGTGTTGAGGAATGTTCCAGGGATTCCTAATTTTTCCAAAACCTTCATCATAAAGGTGTGTTGGATCTTGTCGAATGCTTTTTCTGCATCTATTGAAATAACCATGTGGTTCTTATTCTTGCTCCTGTTGATGTGATGAATAATATTAATTGATTTGCGTATATTGAACCTGATTTGTATCCCTGAAATGAATCCTGTTTGATCATGGTGTATGATTTTTTGGATGAATTGTTGAAGTCGATTGGACAAAATTTTGCTGAGAAGTTTTGCATCAATGTTCATCAATGAAATGGGTCTATAGTTCTCTTTTTTTGATGATTCCCTGCCTGGTTTTAGGATGAGTGTTGTGATGGCTTCATAGAATGTGTTCGGTAGTGAGCTTTCTCTATCAATTTCATTGAAGAGTTTGAGGAGTATTGGTGTGAGCTCTGCTTTGAAGGCCTTGTAAAATTCCACTATAAAAACATCTGGTCCTGGACTTTTCTTAGCTGGGAGGTCTCTTATTGCTGTTTCTATTTCAATGCTTGATATGGGCCTGTTGAGCTGGTATAACTCATCTTGGTTTAGTTTTGGCATGTCAATATTTGCTAGGAAAAGTTCCATTTCTGTAAAGTTCCCATACTTATTAACATAAAGTTTTGAGAAGTATTCCCTTATAATGTTCTAAATCTTGGTTGTTTCCGTGGTGATGTTTCCATTCTCATCTCTGAGTTTAATAATTTGAGTGTGTTCTCTCCTTTTTCTGATAAGATTTGCTAAGGATCTGTAAATTTTGTTAATTTTTTCGAAGAACGAACTCTTTGTTTTGTTGATTGTTTCTATAGTTTTTTTGGATTCTAATTCATTTAATTCTGATTTAATTTTGATTATTTCTTTATGTCTACTGGATTAAGGTTTATCTTGCTGCTCTTTTTCAAGGAGGTTTAGTTGTGTCATTAAATTGCTAGTTTCAGATCTATCCAATTTGTTGATGTAGGAGCTCAGAGCTATAAACTTACCTCTGAGTACTGCCTTTGCTATGTCCCAGAGGAGCTGGTAATTTGTGTGTTCATTTTTGTTGAAAAGCATGAACATTTGAATTTCCTTTTTAATCTCTTCCAAGACCCACTCTTGATTCAGCAGTGTGTTGTTCAGCCTCTATGATATACCGGACTTTCTTTGGTGGCTTTTGGTGTTGAGTTCTAATTTTATTCCCTTGTGGTCAGAGAGAATGCAAGGTATAACTTCAATGTTTCTGAATTTAGACAAGATTGGTTTGTGGCCTAAATTGTGGTGTATTTTGGAAAACGTTCCATGTACTGCTGAGAAAAACGTGTATTCTGATGCTGCTGGGTGAAATGTTCGGTAGATGTCTGTTAAGTCTAGTTGATCTATGCAGCTGTTTAGATCTGCGGTTTCTCTGTTGAGTTTTTGCCGAGTTGATCTATCTAGTGGGGAGAATGGTGTGTTAAAATCCCCAACAATTAATGTCTTTCGATCTATATGGGATTTGAGGGAAACTAGTGTTTCTTTGATAAATTTGGGTGCTCCATTGTTTGGCGAATAGATATTTAGAATTGTAATATCCTCCTGAAGGAGAGATCCTTTAATTAGTATGTAGTGACCTTCTTTATCTCTTCTCACGAATTTTAATTTGAAGTCTATTTTATCTGATATTAGGATTGCAACTCCCGCCTGTTAATGGGGGCCGTTTGCTTGGTAGATTTTGTTTCAGCCTTTAACTTTGAAAATGTGTTTGTTTTTACGGGCAAGATGTGACTCCTGCAGGCAGCAGATAGAAGGGTCTTGTTTTTTAATCCAACTAGACAGTCTATGTCGCTTAATTGGAGAGTTCAGTCCGTTAACGTTAAGAGATAGGACTGAGAGCTATTTGGGAGTGTCTGCCATGTTATCCACCTTCTTGGGGGCTGCGAAAACTGGGTTCTTCCTATGGTTCTTGGATTCTCAGTTTGGGTGCAGTTTCTTGGCCTTTGTTGCGGTCTTGTTGGTTTTCTATGTGTAGGACATCTTTAAGAATCATTTGTAGGGCTGGTTTGGTGGAGATGTATTGTTTCAATATTTCTTTGCTATGGAAGGCTCTTATTTGGCCTTCAGTTATGAAGGAGAGTTTAGCTGGGTACAGTATTCTTGGTTTATAATTGTTTGTTTTTAGGGCATGGCATATGTCATTCCAGGCTCTTCTTGCTTTGATTGTCTCTGCTGAGAAATCTGAGGTGATTCTAATTGGTTTCCCTTTATAGGTGATTACCCTTTTCTCCTTGACAGTTTTAAGGATCTTTTCCTTGGTCTGAGTTGATCCTGTGTGGATTATAATGTGACTGTGTGATGTCCTATTCTGGTCTGGTCTATTTGGGGTTCTAAAAGCTTCTTGTATCTGAATAGGCCTATATTTTTGTATGTTTGGGAAGTTCTCTGCTAGGATCCTGTTAAATAAATTTCCTAGACAATTAACTTCTGTTTCTAGGTGCTCCTCTACACACATTATCCTTAGATTAGGCCTTCTGATGGTGTCTTCCAGGTGTTGGATAGATCTATATTTCTTGGACTTGTCTTGGATGGTTGTATGTTCTTTCTCTATAATATCTAGGCTGTCTTCAATCCCTGAGATTCGATCTTCTGCATGGTCTAACCTGCTGTCAAGACTCTCTACTTTGTTTTTTATCTCTTTTCCTTCTAATTGGTCAGCTTTGATGGCTTCAAGTTCTTTGTTGAAGCTCTGTTTTAGGTCTTGTAGGAATTTCATTACTTCCTTAATTTGGTGTTCAGTGTTTGTTCTCAAATCACTTAGTTGATTGGTTATGGTTTCTTTGGACTCCCATTCCTTCTCTTGGGTTCCATTCAGCATTCCCTTTGTGGTCTCCCTGACTTCCTTCAGCTCTTTGTTAATGGATTCCATGAATGTCTTTAGTGATATTTGTGTATTCTCTACCTGGTCTCTCAATTCCTGAATTACTATTTGATTAGCTTCCTCCCGTCTGTGGGATTCCTGCAGTTCCCTTTCTTCCCATTCGGGGGATTCCTGCAGTTCTCTTTGAGTGTTCTCAGCCTGCTCATGCCATTCCTCCCTTTCTCTTTGAGTATTCTCAAGTTGTTTACGCAAATCCTGTATCAGTTTTTGAGTAGCTTCCTCACGCTTATGATATTCCTGTATAAACTTTTGGGATGCCTCCTCTCTCTCCCTTTTCACGCTCATACAAGGTCCTTTGCAAGTTGTCAAAATTCTCATTTATCATGTTTGCCACCAGTGTTTGTGGCGCTATTTGGGAACTCTCTTCTGGGTTGTTCATTATCTGTTCTGACCCCTGATTATCAAGATTGGGAATTGAGATACCCGGATTTGCCATTTTTCTTGTTTTTCTGGCTTACTCTGCCCATTTGAGATGAAAATAGCACCAGTTTTGTTCTAGAACACTATCTTAAGGCAACCATCAACCAACGTTTGCATTTATACAGTCAATAGTCTACAGATACATTCTAGTTCAACAGATACATCTATTCAACATCAAACAACTATATGTTAATGGGTTTCAAACTGCAGAAAAGAATTTGGAAAACCAAAAATTTTTAGGTTTAGGGAGAGATGTGGGTAAAAAATAGGAATAGATTGGTGTGGGGAGGCACAGGGAGAGTTAACTATGTCCTAATCTCAATGCAGGAAATAGGTTGGGTAGGATGGAAGTAGAGAGAGAGAGAAAAGGAAGAAAGTGAAAGGGAAATGAAAAGAGACCAGAAAAAAATAGAAACGTAAAAATTAATATTATTATGGAGATTAAAAGACCATCTATTTAGAGAGGAATGTGAGTATATTAATAGAAGGGTAGGGACATAGAGGAGAAGTGCAAAACTTAAGAAAATGCTTAAAATATTATATAGGTATAAAGAGGTAGAACTGCTATTAAGGAATTTAAGTCTCAGAGGTTTTGAATTGAGTAATAAATTTTTGGATTAAGTGTGTACACAATGGGGGATAGGGTGTAATAGTCAACTATGGGTTTATCTGAGGATGTGCAGGACAATAGTTAAGTCACATACAGAAGATCAAAAGAGAGGAAAAGGTGAAAAGGATTAGAAAGGGAGAAAAAAGATCAGAAGTTCAGTAGAGCTAGACAAAAAAAACAAAAAGATAGTTAAGAAAGAAAGAAAAAGAGAAAGAAGACAAGAAAAGAAAGGAAAACGCACATTCATGTATTCCTAAAATAAAAATTATAAGAGGAAAAAAAAGTTACCGGAAAATAATTATTTTTTCAAAAAAAGGCAAAAATTAAAGATTAATAAAATTTTTAGAAAAGGAAAAAAAATTATATATATAAAAGGTACCAAAAAAAAGAAAAAAAAGAGAAAAAAAAGAAAAGAAAAGAAGAGGAAGAGAAGAAAAAAAAAGTTCTTTGATTTTTTTTTTGATTTTTTCGGAGGGGTGGGAAGAATCCTGTATCTCCCCTTTGTCTGTAAACAGCCTCTTGTTTGAGTCTCTGGTCAGCTTGAAGTCATGTGGCTTGACTGGTTTCTTAAGTCAGTTTGTTCGAACAGGCAGAAAAATGCTCTGCTTTACCCAAGATTTTGAGATGCCCCTCCCCGATTAGTTTAATGGAAGGGTGATCTGCTTTGAGAATCACAAAAGAGGGGGATGCAGTGGTAAGGCTAGGTTCTGGGTAGAGTTGAGGTCTTTCAACAATCAGTAGCATTTTCCTGGGGATATTTTGTGAAAAAAAAAACAAAACTAACAGAGCCCCGCCTGGAGCCGTTCTCAGGGTTTCTGTTTTTCAATTGATTGTTGAGGCTGCTAGAGGGAGAGGCAGCCTCTGGCTCTGGTTAGCCAGTGAGGAATGCCACTCCAATGGCTGGTGCCTGAGCTAGGTGACTTTTCCCTGGATGGAGCCGAGTCTGGCAGGTCACTTCGCCGCCGTTAAGTTCTTGTGACCTGCTAAATGACTCGTTTTATTCCAAGGCCTGGGTTGGAGCTGGCAGCTCCTCCGAGCTTTGTCGGTATCCAAGACGGAGATCTCCGGTGCTGGGGGGGGAGGGGTGGCCTTCCCTCCTCCGCTCCCTGAGAAGGAGTGAGGATATCGGGCTTCTACTCACATGGAGTCTTGGATCCTGGGTCGTCTCTGGTCTGGGAACTGCAGGATGAAGTTGTCCGCTCCTTGTCATTTCTTGCTGGTGTTGAGTAGAATCCGCTCGCCTGCTGTGTCTGGCTCCTTAGTCCCCGACTCTCTGTGTGAGCGCTCAGTTATGGCCCCAGCTGTGCCGCGACCCTGCAGCCGCCGCCGCCGCCGCGGTGGCTGGCAGGCGCTCAGATGTGTCTTTTTGCCTTGGCTTCCCCCCTCTTGTCTAACTCTCTGTCCTGTGATGGCACACTTGGTGTGATTCTCTGAATAATATTGAATATATAAAACTATAACAACAGATAAATAAGTGAATAACTATGTGCACACACTCCCAGTCACTTTCATGTATAAGACTTTTTTTCTTTGCTCTTATTCACCTACATAGAGAGTACATGAGTTGCCCTTGAATTGTCCTGGAAGTTCTTTATTGGGATACTGTAACTTCACATCTTTTGTTCCCTAAGTAGTCAGATGCTATGTATTCAATAACAAAACTGTTACAAGCAAAAGTATCCACCCTGACACACAGAGGAACTTGGATTTCAGAAATGCCACAAATAAGCGGGAGGTACAGCAGTACTTTTCAAAATTGAATATACTACATATTTATTAGAAAGCTTGTAAGAAAAAAACTTCAGCATAGGATGATACACTTGAAGAAAACTACAGTTTAAATTACATATAGCCGGGGGCTACAATAGACAATAAATAAGAATTAAAAAAAATAAATTACATATGACATCAATTTACAAAGTTCCAGGACATTTCCCTACTCTTGAAAACTAGAGTAATACATATTAAAAATAAATAAATGAAAAGACAAATGTTTTATACCAAATTTCAAAACATACTATATGTTATACAAAGGAAATGCAATAAGCATGCATTTTACAGTCTAGTAAAATCATATGGCATGAAGAATCTGATTAACTGATTCATAAAAGTCAATACAATGCAGTTAAACCTTCCGTTATCTCACGTGGTAACTTAGCAGAATACTTTCAATCTATGGTGTCTATTTTGCATGTTATCCAGCCCTATCCATCCCACAATGGCAGAAGGCTTTTCCTGAGAAAGTCCAGAGACCCGTCTACTGTGAGTGCTCAATGTAAACCTGTTCCAATTCTCTTTTATTTGGGCATGTGATAGACTGACTATCTGTTAACTTGCCAAAGGCACAATTTGGACAGGTTTCCAGTAGTGATATTTTAGCTCTCAGAAAAAAAGGGAAATTGAAGTCAGAGGGAAAATCTACCAGATCTCTGAAAGATTTCTATCATTGTGCTAAACCTGTAGCTTTCTACTGACAGTTGAACAAACTGCAGTAATTGCCACTCCAACGACATGTCCAAAAATTGGCTTTCCAAATATTGACCTATTTTCACTTTGGTAAATCAAGACACACTATTGTGGCTCCGTTTTACTTAAACTATCAGCTATGGTTGACCCAAAGGATAGTTGAACTTACGAATTTCTTAAATTTTAGGTCTTCACACAATCACTTCATAGCCCTTAAACATTAAAAATACCTACCCATATAAGTCTGCATTACATACTTATTACTGTTTTTCTTCATTTGTCATGTTTTACATATTTGGGTATCCCTGGGCTTAGCTCTGTAATATTCCTTCTCATGTTTTTTTTTTTTACCACTGAGTACAGTAATTATTTCTGTAGTTTTTCTCCATCTCTGTTTACTTTAATTCAAGTCCTTAATAGCATCCTGTCTACTGACAACTCCTAACAACTGATTTTAACAAACTCAAAATATCCCAAAGTGAGCTTTGATCTCTATCTACAAACCAATCCCTCATTACTATTTGATTAAGTGATAACTCTCCCAGCTGTCTTCTCAAAATACCTTGGAGTCATTTCAGACTTACATACTTTTTCACACCTCATGTTTAATCTATGACCAGGTTCGACAAATTAACTCACTGTATATTTTAGGAAGCATATATATGTGTATACACACACACACACACACACACACACACACACACACACACACAAACACACACACACACACACACACACATATATATATATATATATATGTTATATGAGTGCTAGTACTATGACTAAAATTTGCGGCCTAGGTTCTTTTATTTTTATTTTGTTTAGGGGGGGGGTCCGGTCGTGGGGCCTGAACTCTGGGCATGGGTGCTGTCCCTCAGCTCTTCAACTCCAGGATAGTGCTCTACCACTTGAGCCACAGCACCACTTTCAACTTTGTTCTTTTTGCTTATGTGGTGCTGAGGAATTGATCCCAGGACCTCATGCATTCAAGGCAAGCGCTCTATCACTGAGCCACCTTCCCAGCCCCTTACTTTTCTTTTTGGTTCAGTCTTTATTTGGTATAAAGATCACCTACAATGTCATTACCCACACCCTTTTAATTTAAAAATGTGTATATTCTGTAGCAATGTTATTGCCATTATAACCATAATTAGGAAGATATTGTGGGTTCATCTGCTCCATACATCTTGAAAGGTAATGAATGTGAAACCTACAGAATATCCTCAGATATGCCTGGTGGAAACCTGGATTTGAATTATGGTTCTGCAGCTGATCCGTATTTGGTACTTGGGAAATTTGTTTGGCCTTGTTGCCTACTTCTGTTTTTAATAAAATAGTTAATTCATTTCCTAACTGGAAGAACTATCTTGAGCACGAAAATTACCCTAATGCAGGTGCAGTGCTTGGAATGGTGACTGCACACTGTGTAGTAGGTCCCAAAGAAGTCAGCTTCCATCAACATTGTCAGAGAATCCTTCCTGAAGGCCTTAAGAAATATATACCCAACTGCTGTTAATATCTGTGAAAACTTATCTTTACAAAAAAAGGTCTTGTCTTCATATGAAACAAAGTAATGTTGGGGCTGTCCTGTGGCTTTTAGTCTGAAGGAGTTTTGCCTAAATTTTATTCTTACACGATTAGTAGTAGCAGTAGCATTCTTTAGTGCTACCCTTCATTTTTCTAGTTCTGTGTTGCATTTGGAATACTATTGTAACAATTTATAATCTTTGTTATTAGAATAAATAAACTAAAACTGCTGAAGTTTTAAATAAAGAGACAATTTTAGGTGTGCATTACATTTTATGTGCTTAATACTTTCCTGAAATTATTCCTTTTAGGTTATATATCCCTAACAAACTATTTTTTAACATTTCTTATATGATTTATAGATTTATTTTATGATTCTTATATGATTTCTTAGAGATCCATAAATAAAACATCTCAGAACAGGAAAAAAGTAGGTAAGAAGTTATAAAAATACTATTATGGTGTCTTAATGGCTAAGTGTAAAGAACATGTAACAAAACAGTTGGAAGATTCATTTGCTCTTTTTTCTATTCTCTCACCCTTCATTGTAGAAACTTTCTCACTATGAAGTGCCAAGTCGTCTGGACATTTCAAGACTCATCTCAGTGACAGAAGTGATGGGATTAGGACATGTGCTCCTATGACTGGCTTTTAGGAAGTTCACAATAAAGCAATACCAGTACATATAAAGAAACTTTTGTGAGTGATGTGCATTGACTTCCTCAATTGCCAAAATTAAATTCATATGTCAAAACATCAAATTACTTACATTATAATATATGCAGTTCAACTGGCATTACTAACACTTCCATAAATCAAATGCAAACTAAAAGCTCTATATCAAAAACCAACATCTAAGGCAGTGTTGGAAATACAAGAAGAAACACAATAAATCTTATAGAGTGAGATCTTTAACACTGGCAATGAGCAATGATATCTGAATTTTTCACCAAGCTTGGAAAGTTCAGGTGTCCACTAATGATGTGATTAGAGTTTCGGAGTTGACCTTGGTATTAAGATTAGAGGTAAAATTCAAAGACAGCTAAGGTTGCTGCAGTATTGTAGCTCTATACAATGTGACCCTCCCTGATAATGGTAAAGCACAGAGCAGAAGCTAAGTCAGTAAAATGTATAGGAAGGATTTTCCACTGAGAATAATTGCAGGGGGTGATCATCACTCTTCCATTGAAAATGTACAGCCCATCATTCTACTTTAAACTCTAGAATATTTCTGATCTGAAGACAATTATAACACACCGATGTGCTGTGAGTGCTGACCAGTTTAGGTGTGTATTACTATAATATATGTAAAATCTTTAGAGGTATGGAGTGACCTGTGTTGTTAAGTTTCATGGAAAAATGTTCACAATTATGCAATTCACACTCATCTAAGTCTGAATCAGGCAACTGAGATAAGACATTTGGGTCATCACTCCAGTGACCAGGTTTGTGACCTATGAAATAAATAACATTATTTCACAATGTATATGTGTTTCTGAAAATTTATGCAATACCAAATACCAAATGTACAAAAGGGACAATTGTCCATCTCTTATATATATCCGAAGTAAAGGTACACCAGAATTATATTTTCTTGTTAGAGGATCACAGAATGACTGCTGATTTTAGGTTTCTTTCCAGGTGCTCCTATACATTTGTGAATCTTCTCTGAGGAAGTGTTTTCCATAGTTTGTTTTGAGGTGTTCCGAATATCAGTACTGTCACTAACCACAGCCATGAAACAGCAAAGATGATGGGATACCTGGCCAAAGAACTGAGAAATCACAGGAAGTGATAGGAAAGAAGATACCAGAGGACCCAAAGCCTCATTGCCAGCTTCTGGATCCCCAAATCCTGTTTTAAATGCTTTATATTCATTCTACTACAGGGTGGGGTAATGAGTGGCTACAGGTATGTCCGCAAACTGAGGCATCAATCTAGTTGGTGGTTACAATTATTAACTGAGGTATTGTTTGTATACATAGTGATAATTGAATCCCTTATTATTAAGGAGCAGAAGGGAGCAATAATCATTACAACCATAGCACAGACATCCATCTTGTTTCCAAAGTCTTAAACTTTTAGTGTCCAACAGCTCTAACTTAAATACTTTTGAGGTAATAACCCATACCCCTGTCTTCCCTTAACTGTTTGACCTTTCCAGAGCACAGCTCTCAGCCTTTTGATTACTGTTTGAGATGGCTTCCCAATATATCCCTTTCCAGGTATAACAGTTTGACTCTAGAATCCCTCACAAGTACTATTACAGATGGGTTATTTTGAAAGGGATATTTTTTTCTAGGGTAGGTTCACTTTTTTAAATTTTATTTTATTTAAAGGTACTGTACAGAGTGGTTACAGTTACATGAGTAAGGTACATTCCTTGATGTATATTGTTACCCACTCCATTGTTGTTCTCCTATCCTTTCCCACCTCAACCATACCCCCCACCCCAAAGTTGTAAAGTTCATTGCCGGTATATTGTCTTGTGAATATCATTGTTGCAATGGGTCACTTCTTTCATCATTATGTTATTTCCCTTTCCTTCTCCAAATCAGATAATGTATATACAAGATGGAAGGTACCAGAATCAAGACAGAGATGTCCAGAGATAAATCAAAGACAAATGAAATAAAATCACATCTAGTTACACTTCTTTACCGACATCAAGGTTGATATCTGAAAAAAAAAGTAATTGTTGTTTCCATGTCTTGGAGTCCATTTCAATTAGCATCATTTTGTATGGTCAAATGTACATAGCTCTAGAGCCAGCATTCCCATTCATGGGCATTTGTCGAAATTATCTCTAGATAGCTAATGGATGAAAAATAGAATTGAAAATAGCAAAGGAAAACAAATCACCATTCAGGTATTATGATTTTATAATTCTAATATGAAAGAACTGAAGCTTTTGTTTAATGAAGAAGACAGTTTAGCCTGTAATTTCAATGCAAAGCATCAGTTGAAATGAGTCTAAACTCTTTTCCTCAAAGATATCCAAGAGTAATATACTCATCCTCTAAAGAGTAAAAAAGTAATTATTTTAAATAGCTTTGCTTAATATTAATTCACGTGTAGAAAATAAGTTAAAATATCTTCTCTCAGGCAGGGAAGGTGGCTCAGTGGTAGTGTTGGCATGCAAGAGTCCCTGGTTCAATTCTTCAGTACCACATAAGCAAAAAGAAAAAACCCGGAAGTGGCGCTGTGGCTCAAGTGGTAGAGTGCTAAACTTGAGCTGAAGAGCTGAAGGACAGCGTCCATGTCCATAGTTCAAGACCCACGACCGGACTCCAAAAAATAAAACACTAAAACTACCAGCACAAGTATGTTTTTGGCAGCATTATTACCATATC
Source organism: Dipodomys merriami (assembly GCF_024711535.1). Lineage (NCBI taxonomy): Eukaryota > Metazoa > Chordata > Mammalia > Rodentia > Heteromyidae > Dipodomys > Dipodomys merriami. The sequence goes on from NW_027202765.1 coordinate 52,095, forward strand.
TAAGATATGGAACCAGTCCAGATGCCCCTCAGTAGATGAATGGATCAGGAAAATGTGGTATATATAAACAATGGAATTTCATGCTTGTATGAGAAAGAATGACATAGCTCCTTTCTTAAGAAAATGGAAAGACTTGGAAAAAAATCATTATGTGAAGGAAGCCAGACTCAAAGAAACATAGGCTCTATGGTTTCCCTCATTTTTATTAATTAATATATACTTAGGATAGTCCTGTAAGATAGGTTCATTTTTTACACTCTTAATATTCGCTGTGTGTGTTTGTGTGTGTGTGCACGTGTGTGTGTGCACGTGTGTGCACGTGTGTGCAGCAATGAAACTGACTCAGAGCCTCAAAATCTTGCTTGTTTTTTTTCACTCATGTCTGACTGAATCTGTACTATTTTAACCAAGGTTTCACTATGTGTTTGATTGAACAATTGAACATAAATGTCTCGTGGATTGCTACCCCAGCCATCTGTGAACCATGGTCTTACAATCTCAGCCTCATGAGATGAGATACTGGCATCTAGCTCTATTGCCAAGTGTCATTTCTTCGTTTTGTTTTGTTTTGTTTTTGTTGTTTTTGTGCATCTAAAATCTGTATGGAAAACAAATCATTTATAATCAGGACTAGTCACATAAAATTGTGTGTTGTTTAAAGATTACCTTAATAATGTAATCCTTTTGCATACACATTATGTGATTTGATTTTTTGAACTCTTCTTGTCTTGGTTTTATAGGGTGTTAGGTGTTTAAAAACAGAATTTATCAAGGTTTAACTCTAAACTACTGAAACAGGGCCTTTATTATTACTCAATGTCCTGTAAATCATAAGTTTATCACTACTTGAGGCACCATATGAGCACAAATAGTTTCCTATAATACCTACACATATTTTAGACCTCAATGCCATACAATGCACACTTCTGTCAAATATGCAAGGGCATTCTTTGTGATTCTCCATGGATTTTCACTGTTCTTTTCTCTATTCTCCAGTGCTAAGTCTTGTGATGGTCATGTTGATTTTCTCCCCTATTATATTCATCATTGCATCTTGGGAACTACTGGTATGCATTACTATACTTCTGTCCATTCTCCTTGTGCTTCGGCTTGTACCCCTCTGACCTCGAAGGGCTAAGAATTGGGGATGTTTGCTTTACTCTTTATCTCAGACATCTATCTTTACTTTCTAGAAATACATTCATTGAATTCCTTCTGTAAAGTCTAATGTCTTAAAATTATTACTGCATTTTCATGGCTTTGTTACTTGGCATTAGGGAAGAACATAGATCAGTACTGTAACTTAGGTAAAAGATTATTGCAATCATGCTTCACTAGATATTCTTCATTGGATAATGTGTATTTCAAGGTCTGCCTGCCTGCTTCCTTTTCACTGTTTTGTTTATTTTTCAATGTAGTCTTTTCTTCTGGAAAATATTTATGTGCCTAGTGAAGATCAATTCTTACTGTAACTATTCATTAATTTTATTCCAACCTCATTTCACAGATCCCTCTGAGTTTCTTCAGGGTCTGTATAGTGCTTCACATTTTAAAATATGTTTTAACATCGATGCATCCAATGATGAAGACACATTCCTTAAGTCACCATTTTGATGACTGAAAAGAAACCATGCTGCAATCTCACTATATGGCAATTTTCTGGTTTTAAATTCTTTTAGATTAAAATTGATGCTGGACAACAAATATTCTGTGTACAATTTTATATTTTCCTAATTATTTTAATATACTTCCCATATTATATAAATTTAAAACATTATCACTTACTTAGTTTTAGGATTTCTAAAACGGTCAGAGTAAAAGTTCTATTCATTCACAATTTTTTTTTTTGGGTCCGGTCGTGGGGCCTGAACTCTGGGCCTGGGCGTTGTCCCTCAGCTCTTCAGCTCAAGGCTAGCGCTCTATCACTTGAGCCACAGCAACACTTCCGGCTTTTTTTTTCTTTTTGCTTATGTGGTGCTGAGGAATTGAACCCAGGGCCTCGAGCATGCAAGGCAAGCGCTCTACCACTGAGTCACCTTCTCAGCCCTTCATTCACAATTTTAAGATAATAGAATATCCATTATGACCAAGTGAGATATTTTAATTTTTTTTTGTAATCCTTAAAGGTTGTGCTGGGGAATACAGCCCAGTGCTTCATATTTCTTGGTCTACTGTGGGCCTCTGAGCCTGATGTGACCTGTGGTTTTATTTTCACTCAACAGGAATTTAAAAAAAAATTCAATAGGAAAGAATTATTACTTGCTTACTTTCTCCAATATCTCTCGCATACATAAAAGTAATATAATTCTACACTGACTGAAAATGGTGTTCCTATTAGAGTAATTGTTTATTTTTTGTAGCCCCACTCTTCACTAAGTCTTGTCCCTTTCCTATCTCCCCTTCCCATAAAACTTGACTGGAACCACTGGAAACCCACTTCCAGTCAGCCTGGTACTTAAAAAGCCAAACTTTAACTAACCTACCCCCTGGTAGTCCTGCTATAAATTTTCAAAGGCCTGACTGCAACCAGAATCCTTCCTGAAAGTCCTCCTCTGCTACAGGGAAATCCTTCTTCCACTCCACCCCTTCCTGGAATCCCTGCTCTGCACCACCAGAAACCAAGCCACATCCATATCTCCTCCTAAGATCCACCTTGCTGCACCAAGAACCCCGCCTACATTGGGCTCCTCCCTCTACTCCTAACTTCATCCACCAGATACCCTGTCCCTAACTACTCTATTCCCTCAGAGTCCCATTACTCCCATATTCTATTACTTCCAAGCTCCTCCCGTCCCTTTCATACCCCACTCCCAACCAAACTTCTCCCTCGACCCCTCCTGGTTTCATCAGAAACTCGATCCATAACTAGTCTAAGTAGCCGAACTTTTCAAGCACAGCCCTGAACCTACCTCTTCCCACAATTCCCTTCATGCTACACCAAAATCCCTCCACCTCTCTATAACTGCCCTTGTAGCCCCCCCTTAGTTGACCAGAAGCTTCTCACACAGCCCATCTCCTGCTTGGAAAGCCAGCCCTGCTCCACCATGGGCCTCTCTACCTCCCATATCTACTCTCTCAATGGCTTCATTGTTCCCGTGATGAATCCTCCCCTTATTGGCTCCTCCCACAGATCCACACCCTACTCAACCCTGCCCATAATTACTCTACACCTTTGTAGACCTTCCACTCCTTCTCAAAGTCCCTCTTCCAATTAACCCCATGGCTCCAAGCCCTGACCTGCTCTAGAAAACCCCCACCACACTATCCCATCTCTCGACACCCACATTGCTCCACTGCAAACTACTGCATCTGTTGGCCTCCCTCTGGAAGCCTCACCAGGCTCAACTGTAAATTCCTGTCCCTTCATAATCCCTTTTTGAAGTTTACCTTGCCCCACTGGAAACCCTGTCCAAGTCTAATGTCCTGCCTTGCAACACTGAAATCCCCACCCAAACTCACTGCTCTTTTCGAAGTGGTAACTGGCTACACCAGAAACCCTGTCCTAACTAATCTAGTCCACTGGATCCTATCTCTGCTCTCACAAAGCTCTGGTCCTGAAAAATTCCTCCATACATTGTTACTACATCCTGCTCTGCCAGAAACCCCACCTCCACCCTAACACACTTCCCAAAGGCCCGCCCCCTACTAGCCCACTTCTTTCTAGCACCACTCTGCCCTCTCACAGACCTTGAAAAGCCTCTCTCTCATAGCTCTGCATTCCTGCACCAGAATCCCCACCTTTTGTCAGCCTCTTGCCTTCATTATCTTCCCTGTCTTATGGGAAACCTCACCCTACATATCCCACCAGGGCTCACAGTGCTACACCACAACCCCTCCTCTAAGTAACCTCTTCCTCTGTAGCCTTGTTCTTCCTTTTCAAAGCTCTGCCTCAAACAGCCTCTTCCCCAGTGACCATGCCTTCTTCCACTGAAAACCCATCCACCTGCCAGTCTCCATCCTAAAGTCCCACCTACTCCACAAGAGACCCTGCTCCTAACAAGTCTAGTCTTTCCTGTCCCCTCCCTGCTGTCTCAAAGCCTTACACAGACTGGCTTTCACCCTCAAAGCCCCGCCCTGCTTTACCACAGAGGCTGTGCCAATACCAACTCCTCCCTTGAACCAGACACGGCTCCACCAGAAACCCCACACCACCTCATCCTTGAAGTTCCCACCTAGGAAATTTTATTACAAATGTGATTTTATAATGGTCACAGAATTCATACTAATCAATATGATAAGAAAGCAGTATTGACAAAAGACAACAAAAATTAGACAGCTATTAGATGCCTTAGTCTAGTTTGGGGTTCTGTTAACAGTGTAGGGCAGACCTGTATTTAACCCAAGTTTTGTATGCGGTATGCTATGGTTTTTTTCAGGCTTGATACAAAATGTCTCTGCCCAGAATTAAATGAAGGCATTTAAAGCTAAAATGATTTAGGGTCATTGTTAACATCTAACACATGTTGAGTTTTTTCTTTATACCTCTCCTTTTCCCTTTCTTTCTTCCTCCCTTTCTTTCTTCCTCCCTTTCTTTCTTTTCTTTTCTTTCTTTTCTTTTCTTTTCTTTTCTTTTCTTTCTTTCTTTCTTTCTTTCTTTCTTTCTTTCTTTCTTTCTTTCTTTCTTTCTTTCTTTCTTTCTTTCTTTCTTTCTTTCTTTCTTTCTTTCTTTCTTCCCTTTCCTTTCCTCTTTTAGGAAATGAGTATGAATTTATATATTTTGTTTGCTGAACAAGTATTCTACCATTAGAATAATCCTTTTTCGATTCATTTACTTTGTTCATAGGTTATCCATTTTGCTGAGGGCTGAACACAGGCTAAGTTCCTCACCTCTGTCTGCCAAGTAGCGGGGATCACAAATGCATTCCAACATGAGAACCTTTAGGATGATATGAGACTCTTATTACTTTCCTTGCACACTGGTTCTGATCTGTGATCCTCTCAAATTCTACCTCTTCCATTAGTGATGTGAGTTCCAATAGCCTGCCCTCAGTTTAGATCGTCTAAATGAATTATTGAAGGCAATTTCACTTTAATCTCTTTTTTTGCCAGTCCAGGTGCTGTTATAGTTTTATTTCTAGACAAATTCTGTGTATATATGCACATTAGCGTTAAAATATTACTTTCCCCCCCTTTTTTCCTTTTTAATTTTCTTGGTCAAGGGGCTTGAATTCTGGGTCTGGGCGCTGTCCCTGGCTCTTCAGATCAAGGCTAGCATGTTACCACTTGAGCCACAGTGCTACTTCTGGTTTTCTGGTGGTTAATTTGAAGTAAGAGTGTCATGGATTTCCTGCCAGGGCTAGCTTTGAATTACTATCCTCAGATCTCAGCTCCTGAGTAGCTAGGATTTCAGGCATGAGCCACTGCCACCCACCTAAAAATGTTACTTATTTTAAGTTTTGTTTTTTAGTTGAGGGAGTAACATAAGCGTGTAGAAATTTAACTTTCAAGTTACCTCTCTAAGTAATTTCAGAGTTTCATTTTCATATTTATTGCAGTTATTAATAACAGAAACTCTCAAAGTAACAGAATAATCCTTCATTTTCTCCTTCCCATAGGTACTATTGGAAGAGAATGAGTGAGATCTTAGACAATATGTACTTGAAATTATAAAAAAAAGTTATATTGATGATACATAAAGAGCCAGATAACACAACGTGCTTTGCATTTTCTAAAGAAAGGAATGTCATGAAAGTATATTTATTGGCAGGCTTTTCACCTGTAAAACAAAGAAAAAACAATTTCACAAAAAAGCTGAAGGGGATCAGCTGCCATGAAAGTGTGATTTAGCATTGGAGACTTTACGAAATGAACTGGTTCAGGTAAAGTAATACTTTGGAAAAGTTATCTGTTCACTAAATGTATTCATTATATTTTTTTTATTTTTATTTACCTGTCACTTAAAATATAAATGCATACATGTGTGTGGAATATATATATATATATATATATATATATATATATATATATATATCAGCAGTATCTGTCCAGTGAACTGTATGTGGTTATGTATGTTTAGGTAATTTCATCATGTCAAGTCCATCAAAAAGATGGGCTTAGATAAACCTTAACCACCCTGCAACACCACTGCACATGCAAACTTAAGTGTTCACCATTGTAAGCTAAACCTGTGTTCTACCAAAGCTTTATATATATGGTGTTAATTTTTCATTTAGTCTTGACACAAAATGTGTGTGCTCCTAGAAATAAATGATGGCATTTATAACTACAATAATTTAGTGTAAATCTTTACAATGAACACATGCTCAGTATGAGTTGTTCTTTCTTTCCTCGTCTTATTTTATCTTTAGGAAGTTGATTTGAGTTTTGATGTTGTTTTCTAGATAAGTATTCCACCACTGGAGTCACTCCACCACTCCTTTCTAGTTTAAGTTACTTTACGCATAGAGTAGCAATTTTTGCACCCAGCCCAAAAAGCAGGGATCATGATTGCATTCCAATATCCCTACCTAGTAGGTTGATATGGCTGATACTTTTTTTCCTAGACCTATTGAGATATGTGATCCTCTCAAATTCTACCACTTTAGTTAATTGTGTGAGCTCCTGTTCTCCCTACTGCTAGAAGATAGGACAGACATAAATGATTACAGGTAATTTGAGTGAATCATTGGCTAAATATAAGTGATTTGATATTAAAGTGTAGGGTAAGTTTGAAAGTATAATCACAGTAGTCAGATATTTTGCTAAGTAATTTTGTTTCACATTAACAACACATCTTAACCAGAATTAAGGACTTACTTTTGCTGTCTGTCTAGTTGTATGTCATTTGGTAAAATAAATTTCTTGTATTCCATGTGGGATAAAGAACTTTGAATGGTCTGATGTGCTGGTTCACATCTATAATCATGGTTAGCAATCAGGAATAAATAGATCAAAATTTGAACATAGCCTAACCAAAAACTTTAAGAAGTCCCAATCTCAATAAACTAGTGGATCATGTTGAATCATGCTGCCATTAATCTCAGCACCACAAGAAGCTAAGTCTCTGCCTTGTATCTGTTTCACTTGAGTAACTGGGACTCTTGGAGGCAGTCACCTCTATAGATGCAGAATCTGGGCTGAGATTTAGCAAGAGAAGGGAGGAGTCTGCTCCACCTTCCCAGGGTGAACCTCACAGAATGAAGTGAGCATGCTTGCTTTCCTCCTCCAAAGGGCTTGAGATGCCATGCTGCTGAGTGTTCATTATGTGATTCCAGTGACCTGTGGTAGAAGTAGAAAGAAACATTAAATAAATTTCACATATGCCAATTGAGCTGCTCTCCCAGCCTGTGAGTTCAACTCAGCAAGTGTTCATTATTTGAGAGTTGAGAATGCTGAGGTAGGGGAGATAGGGAGGGTGAGTGAAAGAGAGGAGAGATAGAGAGAGAAAGAGCTGGGCGCTGGTGGATCACACCTGTAATCCTAGCTACTCAGTACGCTGAGATCTGAAGATTGCAGTTCAAAGCCAGCCTGGGCAGGAAAGTCCGTGAAACCCTTATCTCCAATAAACCACTCAAAAACCAGAAGTGGCGCTGTGGCTCAAGCGGTAGAGTGCTCGACGTGAGCTCAAGAGCTGAGGGACATTGCCCAAGACCAGAGTTCAAACCCTACGACCAACCAATTAAACAAAATAGAGAGAGGGGAGGGAGAAAAGAATGGAAGGAAGGAAGGAAGGAAGGAAGGAAGGAAGAAAGAAAGAAAGAAAGAAAGAAAGAAAGAAAGAAAGAAAGAAAGAAAGAAAGAAAGAAAGAAAGAAAGAAGGACGGAAGGAAGGAAGGAAAGAAAGAAAGAAAGAAAGAAAGAAAGAAAGAAAGAAAGAAAGAAAGAAAGAAAGAAAGAAAGAAAGAAAGAAAGAAAGAAAGAAAGAACATGACTGAGAATGAATTGTTTGGAGTCAGGAGTCATATGTCAGAAGTACTACCTGTATTTGTTGTTAGGTCTGCCCCAGGTCATGCAGACCCTATGCAGCCACTTCTTGGCTAAGTTTCCCTTTATGTGTTGCCTAGTATCTGGCACACCTGGAGGCAGCCACCTCCCCATCCTGTTAAGTCACAACCTGGTCAGCCTCTGGTCCCACTTTCCTTCTGACCAGAGGTGAGTCCCAGAACTTGAAGTCACATCCAGATCCAGTGTGGCCAGAGTTTCCCACAAACAGCCACACCTCATCTGGTCCTTCACATAGATTCATCCTTGCCAGAGGTTGGATCGCCCCATTTTTTTTTTACATGTATTTCCACCATGTATGGCATGGGCAGCAGTTCAGTAAATAAACTTCTTTACCTGACTGAAAACCCTGTGGTGTTCTCTTCATTGGCTACCTAATGAAACTCACCTACTTAATATACTTTACACTTCAGAGTTTCTAGTTATGAATCCATGGATATTTTTGTGACACATGTGTGATCAGTATCTACAAAACATATTTACTAACATCATTTAACAGTATAATTGTGCCTAGAATCTTTAATGGCAGCTTAATTAACGATAATGTCTATTTTGTTTGCTTTGCTTTGCTTTGTTTTTGCTTAAAGTAATAGAAGAGTTGGTGAGACAATCTCTGTGAAGACTCAGGGTCTGTGATGGAAGGGCAGAATGATGCTGGCTCCGGCCTCAGGATTATCTGAGGACTGTGTTTGTGTATGTGGAAAGCTCTTGGTATGCCAGCCTAGAGAGGGAACATGTTCTCTCTCCCTATCTCAAAGCTATCATGTCTCAAAGCTGAGGAAGTAGCTCTTCTGCTTACTTATGCATAGACGAACAGCTAGCCAAGCATTTTCCAGAGTAGGGGGAAATGGTTTGAGCTTGCTCTAAAATAGTTTAGATAAAAATATACAAAGACTTATCTCATAGTTTAAGCAAAATTGTATCTGTTGAAATTCTTTTTGTGAATGTCTCCTGAATAAATCTTGGCAAAGATAATACTTGCTTGTCTTTAAATACCCACTAACAATAAAGCACAGCATGCAGTGGCAAATGCTGTTTGCACTCTGCAACCCCTGTGTCCTGGTGATTTTGCGACCCTTACCCAGGGACCCCAATGCCTGAGACATTGACAACTGGCACACAAACTTGGACCCTGCAGTGTTGATTACAGGAAGGGATATTCAGGTAAGTACTTTTAATTACAGGGTGATGGAACAAGTTAAGTTTACTCCGTACTTACATATGCTAAAATATTTACTTGCTGCTTATGGTGTAACTATTTCTTCTTTTGACATAGAAATGTGTATTGATGTAGTTAGGGAATGGAATCCTTGGTTCCCCGTTGATGGGGCATTAGATGTTGATAATTGGAAATGAGTAAAATATTGTAGAAAGAGATGTTCGAGAAGGGGAAAGGATTCCTGTTACATTTTGGTCCATTTGGGCTATTTTACATACCCTTTTTAAAGCTTTAAATGAGAAAAGATTAATAGCGGACTTAAAGAAAGAGGCAGCGCCTTCTATTGTAGGTTTACTATTGGACTCGGAGGTTAAGGACGCAATAGATAAGGCTGCATCACAATTAGGAGAAAAAACAAGAGGTAAAGAAAGGTGAAAATGAACAAACTGAAAGCGTAAATAGAATGTCTGAGCAAATGGAATTGATTTTATCAAGATTACTACATATGGAGTTAGAAATTAGCAGAGTGAAAGGATAATCTGAGAAGGTGAAAGTAAAACAGCCTTCCTCTCCTCAGCTTGCGCAAGCAATTTTTACTGCATCACTCCTTCACAAAACAGAAGGCTCAGTGAGTTTGATGAAGAAATGCATATTTTTTCTTAACCTGCAATTTGACCACCTCCTATGAATGGTATAGCTCAACCAACCAGATATGAGGGTGTTGCTGTCGATGATATTGGTAAACTTAACAATCAGTGACTTATGGTCCTCAGTATCATTATGTTAAGGAATTACTTAATGGGCTTGCCCGATAATTTTGCTTCCGAGGATTGGAAGACGCTTTATAGAGCCTTGCTTAAGGAACCTGAATACCTACAATGGCAAATATAGTTTACTGACTTATATACAGAAAGGACTAGACAAAATGCACAGAGCAATAATCCACGCCTGCAGATCATAACCTGTCCTATGTTGAGTGGAACAGAACCATATGCAGATGCTCATATGCAAGTGAACTCTCCTGAAGAGATCAATGAGCAGTTATGAGACATAGGTATTGAGGTATGGGGGAGGATTCGGCTGGTAGGAGAGCATTATGGCTCCTGGACTAAAGTAATTCAAAAACCTAATAAACCCTATGTTGAATTTTTATCACGATTGACACTGACCTTGGAACATACTGTTGTGGGAGAGGCTGCACTGTAACAACTACTAGGCATGTTGGCTTATGAGAATGCTAATGAGGACTGTAAACGAGCCCTATTGCCTATTAAAGAATCTGGGGATGTAAATACATATTTAAGGGCATGTAAAGACATTACATCCGAATCCCGGCGTTTGCAGTTGTTTGCTGAAATTATGCCCACTACCTGGAATGCTTTACAAACCATCTAATCTAAAATGTTTTGGATGTGGTCAAATGGGACATATAAAGAAGAACTGTAAAAAGGCTACTGATGTTAACAAGAGAGGACCAGGAATTTGCCCTAAATATAAAAAGGAAAGCACTGGGCAAGAGTGTGTAGATAAAAAATAGACAATAAAGGAATTCCTATAAAAATGCTTACGCTATGCAGGGAAACTCTCCATCTGGCCAGCCCTGGGACCCAGGATTAATAACCGAGGGTAGCCAACCTTTTTCTTCCTCGTCCCTGCCACAGCCCACAGCACCGCAATGGACATGCCAATTCATTCATCTATTGAGAGGCATATTGGTTTAAAACATGCTTGCATGTAAGTATCAATTACGGTCATTCAAAAATGACAGATGTCACCTCCCCAGACATACTAAAATCATGATTTCTAAGTAGGATAGGATTTTATGGTGGTACAAGTGTTGAGATATATGGATGAGTCTAATGTGTATCTTGCACTGAATTAGGCAGGTAGATATCCAATATCATATGGGATAAAAAAAAATGGTACTAAGAAGATATTCCCTTGAGAAAGATATAGGAGGCTGAGAGAAGTATGGAGAAATTCAGATAATTTTGAAGGATTTAGAAATGCATGCTCAAGTATGTCTCTTTAAGTGGAAGGACAAAAGAAGGGGAAGAGAAGAAAATAACTGAAAGCAGATCATTGTCCCAACGTAGAGTATATAAAAAAAACATAGCCTATAACTTCCAAGTTAGAGACCAATATAATTCGTTCCACTTAATTTAGATACATGCAAAATATTTACTTTGCTTTTTCCCACTTTAATGCTACAAAATAATTGAAAACAAATGAAACGTTATGTGATTGTCGTTACTTCAACCTGAACACTAATTGTGATGAGCCCTCTTTTTCTCAGTATGCTCTTGGAAAATACTCCCTAAATTGATGATGTTGTGACTGATTAGAGAGTCAGTGTAACAGGTTTCTACTTGTATGATAATCCCAGAATAGTTTAATGCAGTTTTTTCTCAAGGTATACAAGTATATTGTCGGACGTTGTACTTTGAACACACCCTCACACCTGAGCACATTATTTGAAATTGTACATCAGCATTTACTTGGCACATTCTATTTTGTGCCTTTGTTTTTTTTGCATGTTCCTTTTGATTGCTCTCTTTCCATTTCATCTGTACAAACTGCTAAGAACATTGTTCAGCTACCACTTCTTGTTTGCAAACACCCAGTCTATTTATGAAGGTACTTTGTCCATGTTAACCAATAGGGTAGTACTCACTCTCTGAGGATAAAAGTTCCACAGTGTAACTCTATGCCAACATTAGAAGATGTAGAATTTAAGGCATTTTGAGACAAACAGTGATATTTGAATTGAAAGGCTTCTTAGAGACATTTTCTTGGAGCTCATTATTATTCTAAGGTCAGAATAAAAGCATTTGTTCCCAACATTTAAAATAAAAAGGATCTATTGAATTAATGGATCTGAATTTTATGGCTTCACATTCATATGTCAAAATTTTATCAATATGAATCACATCCCTACCAGTTCACCAAAACACTGTTCTTATTGAACTTGTCTATGTCCTTTAAGTTTTCAGATCCAAATAGCATATTTCCTTCAATGTCTCTGTAACAGTTTTGACCTTTTCTTCCTGCAAATTCTTTCTTTTCTTTTCTTCTGTAAATCTGTTTCTATAACTTTTTTGTTTCCTTATCTCTTTCTTCCAATCTTGTCCACACTGGTGCTCACATTGCTACACTTATATCATAACTTTTCTTTTCTTCTTCCCTTTAATAATGCCCCCAATTTTATCATTCTTTTTCATATTCATGGTCATGGATATTTTGATGATATCTAAACAGATCGATCTTTGTATCTGTTTAATATAAACGTTAGAACTATCAGAGAGTTTTTTCCCCTAAATCGATCATTTTCACCTGTAATCCTTATCACCAAGAACATGACTAACACATTTGCCTGGCCATAGATGTAGAAACCTTTAGATTTCTTGTTACCCTTCTTCTCCCAACCATTATATAAGATGAACGATCAAGGTTTTCTCAGTTTCTGTTACTAATTTGATTTATTTTTTTGTTTTTGTTTTTGTTGGTCATGGGGCTGGAACTCTGGGCCTGTGTGCTGTCCCTGTGCTCTTCAGCTCAACGCAAGCACTCTACCTCTTGAGCTACAGCACCACTTTCGGGTTTTCTAGTGGTTTTCTTTTTACTTTCCTAGCGAGTCCATTAAACTTCCCTCTTGAATTTGGTTGTCATGAATACCCAACTTCTATGTTAATGAGGACAAACTCTAATGTAAAACTTTGTCTACAAAAACCAATCCAAGAAGCTGTGATCACAAATATTTCACTATACTTTTTTCTTTTCTTCTTTTTAACCTTGAAAGTCTTCTTGTGTCTCAATTGCCAACAAAAATAAGTGTTCCACCACTTTTGGGTTCAATCGTTTCTAACCTCAAAGATATATTTTGGTAACAAGATGCTTAGAGGAAACCAAAGTATACTCCACTTTTTATCTTTTCTCTTAAGTCTCTCCTTAGATATAATATCAGGAAAAGTGCAGTTATTCTTTGCAAAATTATTTCAATTGATTATTTTTCTCTTGCTCTTGCATTTGTTCAACAAGATGTATCAAGGAAAATAGAGTTAAATCATCCATAACTAGGATGACAGTGTCTGTTACAAAGGACAATGCTTCTATGTCCTTCTTCTATGTCCTCCTCTTAGCTCTTTCCTGATTTCCAATGAATCACAGCTTCTTGGCTTCAAGTTTAGTGAAGCTGAAGGACTACACAGCCTCCCCCATTGCTCCATCTTCATTGTTTCTCATTTAGAACTCTTTTAAGTTGCCTCATTAGGATGTGTAATTTATTTTCATGTATTCATTCAATCTGTTCTTCATCGTAGTGAGGCAAATAGGCTCTGTAAAATCACTTTAGGTAGCTAAAATATTAAGAGAATCTATATCAAAAAGTTTTGGCCTCTCTCCACTGTTGAAGCCAATATGCTTAGCTAGGGTCCTAAAAAGAGTTTTCTTACATTTTTCATTTCCTCAATTCTTTTCTGATCCCAAAATTTTTTGGCTTATGTAATAAGAGAAGTGTTCACGATCTCATCTTAATAAGGATATTATTTTTTGTGAGCCACATAGAAATGTGAAATCATTGGTTTGAATTATCCTATCAGATTTTTTTTCTGTGTTTCAGTGCTTCATGTGCAAAGACATTGTGGAAAGAATTACAAACAGAAAAATGTAAACCCAATACATTCTTTCATTGTTCAGGACACTTTCTCTCTAAATATTTTGACTCAAAATATATTTTTCAGAGAATTACAGTTTGGTAAAGGTCAATTCACAAATTTTGATGTCTTTTTTTTAAAGAACTTTGAATTTAAATTCCACTACAATCTTGTTTCACGAACTGAAAATATATTTCCTGGGTAAGGGCATTTTCAAGGGAACCTACAGGATTTCCAGCAAGTTTTCTGAGGTTTATTGGTTTGTTTGTTTGTTTGTTTAATGAGCCATCTTCACCCACATTGATCTCTCTCCACTAAGTCTCCATGGATTTCTTTGCATGAAAGCCTCTTTTCCCAGGCAATTTTAAATTTTCTTAATAGGCTAAGTTGTTAAAAATGTTGAAGAATTGAAATTTACCTGTCATAATTGTAAAACTCTTGAAATTCCTTTATCAGAATCGTGAATTCACCAATCCTAATTCCACCTTTAACATCAGAAACAGTTAATGTTGTTTTCATGATATAGTGTCCATGCAACAATTCTTTTCCAGTAGCTTTGTTATGCATATATATTACAATATAAGCTGAAGCAGAGCAAAATGAACTCCAAGATATGAAAACAGAGGCTTTTTTTCTTTTTGCGGTTGCTGTTTTTAAGGTAGTATATGATTTCTATTTTGTTTTGGGTTTTCTCTCTATGGTTTATCCCCCTTATTTTGGTACCCTGTATTTTGTGTATACATTTACCTTAATTAGGGAATGGAAGAGGAAAAACAAAATGGTCAGAAAAAAGACAAAGGGCAAACCAATGGAATAGCAATGCTCACAAGACAATATATGGGAAATGTACATATCAACTTGTGAGAAGTATTGAGGAGAAGGAAAACTGTGAGAAAAATGAGGGAGGAGGTAACAAGTATGAAAAGTTATGTATTAAGTACTTTTCAGTTCCTGACGGGATCATTGCAAGATAATGTTAAAGCATGCATAGATGCCTCACCAGCAGTCATTCAAGGAATGGCATATGCTGCAGCAATGAAAGGAGAACCATTCAGTGCTTATGAACAAAAATTACATAAGACACGACCTCAGGCCAGAAATGGGGTCTGTTTCTCATGTGGCCAGTCAGAACACATGAGTAAAGATTTTCAACAAAAGCAAAATAAACCTAGTAACAATAAAAAGGGTAAAGCGCCTGGACCTTGTTCACGATGAAAGAAAGGCAATCATTGGAAAAATGAGTGTATATCAAAATATCATAAGGATAGAATTCTCCTAACAGCAGAAGAAAAGGAGACAAAAAACAAGAAGAGGCGTGCTCCCTCCGCCCCTTAAACGAAAGAGGGGAAACACCTACTGTTAAATAAAAATCCCCTAAGGGATCAGTTCCATTAAATCCCTTGTCTCCTCCATTTACAGTATGGGATTTGCCAAGAGCTACTCCAGGAAATGCAGGGTTTGATCTGGCAGCAAAAAGAGATTACATCATCTCTATCATGCATGCTGTTCAGCTAATAGAAACTCAGGTTTATGGTTCTGTAATTGAAGGAACTGTGGGCTTGATAATTGGTAGAAGCTCAAATTATAACAAAACTTTGAGGTATTACCCGGAGTAGTTGATGCAGATTACCAAGGGAAAATTAACGTAATGGTAAGGTCTTTAAAAAGTATGCAAATACTTATGGATCAAAGATTAGCTCAAATCTTAATTTTAAATTATGTCCATCTTCCAAATCAAATCCTAAAACAAGATCGAGGTACAGGAGGTTTCAGTTCCACAGAAACTGTGGCCTGGGTACAATCTATTTCTAAGGATTGACCCATGAAAACTATAAAAGTGGATAGAAAGCCTATTAAAGGTCTCTTGGACACAGGGGCAGACCCACCATGTATTTTAGGAAAAGACTGGCCCTCATCCTGGCCAATTATGAAGACAGAATCTACATTAATAGGATTGGGTATGGCTAACAATGTTGCTCAAGTTCAAAAATTTTAAAGTGGGAGTGTGAAAATAGATTTGGAAACTTTCAACCTTATATTATATCTTCTTTGCATTACATTATGGGGCAGAGACCTTTTGCAAAACATTGAACTAAAATTCGTTACTGCAAATTCCGTTACTGTACAAAATTTTTCGTAGCGGCCGCTGATGAGAAGTTTGCTGATGCAATATCATGGAAAAATGATCAGTCTGTGTGGGTTGATCAGTGGTCCCTAACTCAAGAGAAGATACAGGCTGTAGGACAATTGGTAAATGAGCAAATACAGTAAGAATATTTAGAGGAATCCAATAGCCCTTGGAATACTCCAATTTTTGTAATTAAAAAGAAATCTTGGTAATGGAGGTTGTTACAAGACCTCAGAGCCATTAATAACACCATGTGTGACATGGGGGCTCTTCAGCCAAGACTTCCATTTCCTGTGGCTGTTCCTAAAGGACATTATATAATAATCATTTATATTCAGGATTGTTTAAACAATAAAATTGGATCCTAATGATTTTCAAAGATTTGCATTTCATGTGCCCTCATGTAATTTGAAAAGGCCCTGGCAGAGATATCAGTGGAAGGTCTTGCCACAAGGCATGAAAAATTCTCCTACATTGTGTCAAAAATTTATGGATAAAGCTTTACAAAAAACTAGGGAAGAGTTTTCTAATGCTTATATTATTCATTATATGGATGATATTTTAATAGCTGCTGAAAGTAAACATGTAACAGAACAAATTTTAACAATTAACCATTGAGCAATTGACCAACTTTGGTTTGCTTATTTTCCAGATAAAATTCAACATAATAAACCTTTAAACTATTTAGGAAAAATAATACATCATGTCACAAAAATGAGTATTAGGCTAGATAAATTAAAAACATTGAATGATTTTCAAAAATTACTAGGAAACATAATTTGGGTTAGACCCTACTTGAAAATTACCACAGGAGAATTACACCCATTGTTTGAAGCCTTAAAAGGGGATTCTAATCCTAAATCTAAGAGACAATTCACTCCAATAATGTTAGAAAAATTTCATTGGTGGAAGAAAAGTTACAAGCAAAAGTGGTCCAATTGGACTATAATAAAGACTTGGATATTATAACATTAAAGACATCTTATACAAGATGTTTATGGCAAGGTGGAGTCCTGGAATGGCTTCACTTGCATCACAGTCAGACAAGAATGATAGCTTCTTAGGTATATTTGTGCAGCCAACTCATTGTCAAGGCAAGGAGTAGGTCCTGAGGGTTACTTGAGAAAGAAATGTATAATATAATTATAACTGAAAATAAAAAACAATTAAAATATTATTTCAGAATGATGAGAATTGGAAATTAGCATTATTAAATTATACAGGACAAATAAAATTTCATGTTCCTCAACATCCTTCATTAAAATTTGTGTAAGAGGTAAAAACCATTTTTCCATTAGTGGTAACAACACTTTTTGAAGGAGCTCTAACAGTTTTTACTGGTGGGTTCTCAAATGGGACTTCGGTGGTATACATTCCAGACCACTTCCCTATTATTAAAAGGGATCTGACATTTCAGAGCAACAGGCGGAAATTATTGCTGTAATTTAAGCTTTAACCATATTTCCCCAGCAGCATAACATTTACAGAGACTCTGAGCATGTGGTTAACTTATTTCCTGCCATAGAGACAGCTCTTTTATCAGGACAATCAAAAATTATAGACTTGTTACAACAGTTACAAAAATTAATTCAACTTAGAAAAGAAAAAATTATTGAACACATAAGAGACATACAAATTTACCGGGTCCTCTTTCATTTGGAAATATGATGGCTGACTTATTAACTAGAGAAACCATCATGCTTTATTTGTAATTAATCACCTTAATACTAATCAACAAAATCTTACACTTATGCATAAACATTGGAGTGAAATTGGATTTAAAGTTCAGCCAAAAGTTAAAAGGATAGATTTGCTCAGAGGCACCTGGAAAGGGCCTGATGTATTAATCACCTCGGGAAGAGGGTATACATGTGTGTTTCCACAGGAGCCGAGTCACCCATGTGGAATCGCAACCGACTTGTGTGCCCTACAAAAATAAGAGAAACCCAGGAAAAAAACAAAACAGAAGATGGAAATGAAGAAAGCGATGCCAAAGCTCAAAAGTCTTCACCTTTCTCCTCAACAGGCGAAGACAACAAAAGAAGCCCAACCACCAACCTGGGAATAAATTAAGAGGCTCACCCATTCTGCAGAGGAGATTGTTGTTTCTACAGCAAAGACTATCACTGTTGAAAATACGTTTTTTGCTATGCTTGCCATTATTGCTGTGCAGGCAGTGTCTGTTTCAGGAGAACAATACTGGGCATATGTTCCTAATCCTCCTCTTCTACATCCTGTGGGATGGGGTGGGGGGATGAGGATATAATACAAGTAATGACAAATAATAGTGACCTGCTAGGGGGTTTGGAGGACTATTCTAATTCTCATATGACTTCTCAAACAATTAATTATGAAGGAATGACAGATACCACTCCAATTTGCATAACGCAATCAGGAGAAAATCTCCACGGGTGTTTGCCTATAAACTATAGAACTTTTTTGACTGATACCCTTGATCAATCCAATGATAAAAAGTTCAAAAAAAGATTGATGTGGGAAATTGGCATGATGACATTAGGCTTTCATACTTATAACGAATCCTTTTTCATTCCCAAGAGGAATATACATTTAGGTAACTGCCTACAAAAATGTCATGACAAAGATCAGTTTGGGGATGTATTAATTACCTCACCGAAATGGTGAGAATGTGGATTTCAAAAGGCCTCTGTTTACAACCTTTTGGGTCAACAGATAGTATTTTTGATTTTTCTATTGCTAACCCCGATTATGATTATGCCGCCTACTTAAAACATAATTCAGGAAAGTTTAATGGCTATGCTCCTGATAGGCACGGGGAACCCCTGAAAAGATGGCTCACTCCAGCGTGGGTGGCTTCCGTTTTGGTGAGTCACTCTCCCTTTCACAATAAAATGGGCATTCATCTGTATTTGTTTAGACTTTTTGCAGCAACAAACATGATTTTACTGAAAAAGCCCAAAGAAACTAAGAGTACTGCAATTGGGGTAAGAGCATGTGTAGATTATCCTATGGGAATTTTATCTAGAAAACTAGATAATTTAATCACTATTAATCAAGGAAAATCTTATTATATTAGCTGTAAGGATTATATTTTTACTAATTGTCTTACTTCTTCTCTGGATAAAACATATTCTGTAATTTTTATTTTAAAAAGACCTTCGTATGTAATGCTACATGTAGATCTATAAAATGACCCTTGGTTTAAAAATTCTGCTTTACAAATGCTGAAAATTCTGGATATTGTGTTGCAGCCAAAACACTTTGTTGTGGCCTTGATTTTAGGAATAAGTGCTTTATTAACAATAATTAGCTCTTTAGCTATTTCTACAGCAGCCTTAGTAAATGAAGTAAACACTGCTCATTTTGTTACTGATTTAAACAAATACGTTTCATTAGCCCTAGCAGAACAAGAAATTATAGATAAAAAGTTAGAAATGAAAATAAATGCTCTGGAAGAAGTGGTTCTGGCTATAGGTCAGGAAGTTAAAAATTTAAAAACAAAACTCTCAGTTAAATGTCATGCTAGTTTGAAATATATCTGTGTTACTGTTCTAAAATATAACTTTTCTTTTAATTCGAATGCCACCAAAAATCATTTGTTAGGAGTCTGGAGAGATAAAGATATCTCTCATGTTATGGAGGCTTTACAGGATAAAATTACAGCAGTTAGTAAAGCTCATTTAGATGTAAAATACTTACAATCTTTGGCAGCATTTTTTAAGCATAACGTGGAGGCCCTCAATCCTCTGGATTGGATTAATGTAATAATTATAATTACCATTGTCAGATCAATTCTCCCAATTCTTATTCTTATATTTCCAGTCATTTTCCGGATGATCTTTAGATTTATCTCTTCTGTGCACCAAGACATTCATGAGCTTCAATTAAAAAATAAAAAAGGAAGAAATGCCATGACACCTCCTGCTGAATCTGTGTGAGAGATCACGCCAGACAAAGCATAAGCTTCATGGAAGCATGCTTGCAGGAAGGGGGTATTGGTTCAAGGCTTCCTATATACTTGGCTGCACCTTTATTGCCTCTATCTTTATTCTAACTATATTCTTCTTGGCTGTACATTTGCTTCCTTTATTCTCGTTTTGGCTATTTTTCTATTGATCCACGAACAGAGCATGTGAAGCCACATACCCTCGTGCCTATCCTTGCTCTTCTCTGCTCTCTCTCTCTACTTCCACTCCTCTTGCAGGCCGCCTCACATCCTCTGCTCATGTACACCTGCCCCTGGGAGACCCTGGCCACTGCTGACTCCACAGTGAGGCCCCCGGACCCTGCCTCCTCCTCCCCTCTGCCCAGTCCCCTCTTTGCCTTGGCTCCGCCCCCTACCCTTGCCCAAAAGATCAGCCCTGACTGGGCCCTAAGGCTTCCAGGCCATGGGAATTATAGCCTCACCTCAGCTCTGCACTCCCCGCCAACCCTAGCACTTGCTCAGGGGATCGAATCTCCCCTCAGCCCCACCACTAGAGGAGTCTCTCCTCCAAGCCTCTCCACTCCACATATCAAGAACGTGCACAGTGACGCAGTTAGATAGAGAGACAGAGAGAGACTGAGAGACTGAGAGACTGAGAGAGATTGTTGGGGAAAACTACCTCTCAAGGACTCAGAACATAGCACACTTTGGGATGATTCAGCACACAGCATACTTCAAAAAACAGCACAAAGCACACTAAGTAAAAGACTCAGCACAATGTGTCCTTTGAAGGACTTAGCATATAGTAGCCTTTGGGATGACTCAGCACACAGCACCCTTTAAAGGAGGGAGTCCATAGCACGCTGTGTATAGGACTCAGTGCATGGCATGCTTTGAAAAACTCAGCACGTAGCACTCTTTCCCAGGACTCAGCATATAGCACCCTGTGTTAAGACTTTTTAAATACTTATACTTCAACAGAAAAGCAACATGTTTAACAACTGTTACAAATAAAGTAATAAATCAGAATATATTACTATACTAATCATTGAATGGATTTTTAGTGGCAGTCAAATATGTAAGATGTGAGGTAATATGCCATTCGTTTGCACTTAATAAGTGAGAAAGAATTTTCTAGGTCTTTTAAAATATATCATAAGTTTAATGAAGAAACTATTCTGTCATGTCATATGATAATCAGATAAAGATGATATTAGAGCAAAGTACAGATTGTACTAAGTTTTGGGATGTTAATGTATGTACTTATTTTGGTTTTGGAAAATTGTGAGGATTTCAAATTGGGGTATTGTTCTTGCTAGGCTGGCATTATGTCCGTGGTTAATTTTAGGATAAGGGTTCCCTTTCCACAAGAACATGCACCTGATCTGTCCTTTTAAGTTTCCCATCATCAATTGCATCAGAATTGCACACCAACTTGTCTAGCTTCCTGGATCCTGCAGTCCTTCCAATCTTAGTCTCTAGATAGTGCAGGATGGTGGAAATGATCTAATGCACCCAGCTATAGATTGAGAAGGAACTCCCCTAAAATTTGGCCTGGTTTCTGTTCTCAAGCCTCCTAAGTAGTTAAGAGTACAGATTGGAGCCCCTGGTGCCAAACAGTAAAAGTGGGATTGCTGGATCATAGGGGAGATCTATGTGAAGTCTTTTGAGGAACCTCCATACTGATAAAAGTATTTTTAAAGCAATTAGACATTTATATGACAGGTTTGTGATTAACTCAGGAAAAGAATAAAAGAGCAATGAAGCATAGAGGACAAACAGAATTTTAGCTAGCTACTCAGAGGGTGAATCAGCTTAGCTAGCTACTCTGGAGGCCGAGATCTGAAAACCACTTTTCAAAGCCAGTACAATCATGAAAAAACTTGTGATTATCTCCAAAAACCCAGAAGTGCAGCAGTGTCTCAAGTGGTAGACCACTACCTTGGGCACAGATGCTTAGAGCAGGAATGATGAATGCATGCATGAGCACAAGCACATGCACGTGTGTGTACAGGCACGTGTGTGCACACACACACACACATAAATGAGTATTTCAATGCAGAGTTCTTTATTTTTTTTTACCTTGCTGTACTTTATTTCCCTGTATTAGTTCACAAATTAACAAAATCAGCTAAGCACCTATTTACATACAACTCATCATGTTTCTCTAAAGTCTACTCTCTATTTGGCACCCTGCTCTTATTTGACCCAAAAGTAAATTATTTAAGAGATCAATTCATCTCCCTCATCTCTGTAATGTTAGATGATTGTTTAAGTTCTTCCTAGCAATATAATTTTGTGAAATCCTACATCAAGCAGCATATTTCTTTCATGAAATGGGAACCTTTGAAAAAAAATAAACTATAGGTTTTACTCCTCCTGGCAAGCATCTGGAAATTTATCTTCATATAATCCATGATATGTCTGTGTATGCCAAAAACGGCTGTGAAAATAAAAAGATCCTTCTAAGCACATAGAATTCGTATACCATTAATAGGTATGAAGGTTTCTTTTTATTATTCTGAAAATACCATACAGAAGAGTTTCAATTACATGGGCAAGATAATGAGTACATTTCTTATCAAGCATTGTTGCCTCCTCTTTTGTTTCCACTTCCTATCACTTTCCAATTCATCCCTCCTGCCCCTCCCCCCATTATGCCCCGCCTTGAGAAAATTTTAAAGTTCATTTTTCGACAAAACATCTTGTACATCTCATTGGTACAATGGGTCCAACTCTATCCTTTTTTAAAAGATTTGTTTTTTCCCTTCCCCTCCACAAACTATACCAACATAAAATACAATGAAAACAGGAGCTATATTGTGGGTAAGGGACATACAAAACAACAAAAATTCACATTGTAAATATGTTAGAAACAATCGCACGAAAGAAAAAATATTTGAATGCTTATCTTGGGGTACATTTCACCTAACATCAACGAATCTTACCTTTTCTGCTTGTCTCAGACATATCCTATTTATTACCAATAAGGGAAACCATGGGGCCTATGTGTACTTGGGCCTGGCTTACTTCACTTAATATAATTTTTTCCAAGACTTTCATTTTCCTAACAATGGGGCAATGTCATTATTTCTGATGGAGGCAAAAAATTCCATTGTGTATATATACCACAATTTATTGATCCATTCATCTACTGAGGGGCATGTGGGTTGGTTCCAAGCTTAGCTATGGTAAATAATGTTGCCATAAACATAGTTGTGCTGGGAGCTTTAGTGTGGTCTTCTTTGTGATCATTTGTGTAAATGCCCAAAAATGTGATTCCTGGGTCATAGGGGAGCTCCATATGAAGTCTTTTGAGTAACCTCCATACCCCTTTCCAAAGTGGTTGAACAAGTTTACACTACCACCAACAATGCAGTAGGGTTTCCCTATCCACATCTCCTTCTGCATCTGTTGTTGTTAGAGTTCTTGATTCTAGCCATTCTAACTGGGGTGAGGTGGTATCTCAATGTTGTTTTGATTTGCATTTTTTATAGCTAGGGAGGTGGAGCATTTCTTCATGTGTCTATTGGCCATCTTTCCTTCCTCTTCAGAGTAGTTTCTCTTTAAGCCTTTAGCCCACTTATTTATTGGGCTGTTGATTCTTTTAGGATTTGTTTTTGGGGGATTTAAGTTTTTGGAGTTCCAGATATATTTTAGATATGAGACCCTTGTCCATTGTATGGCTAGTGAACATCTTCTCCCAATTTGTGGACTTTCTATGGATCTTGCTAGCTATGTCCTTTGCCATATAGAAGTGCTGCAATTTCATGCAGTTCCATTTGTCAACCTTTCTATGATTTGTTGTGTTTCTGGGAATCTATTAAG
Source organism: Dipodomys merriami (assembly GCF_024711535.1). NCBI lineage: Eukaryota > Metazoa > Chordata > Mammalia > Rodentia > Heteromyidae > Dipodomys > Dipodomys merriami. The sequence goes on from NW_027202765.1 coordinate 75,707, forward strand.
CAATTTTCGGCCTGTACCAAGGAGATCTAGGGTGTCTCCTATTCCATCCTGTAATGTTTTCAGAGTGTCCTCATATTGTGAGGTCTTTGATCCATTTGGAGTTGATTCTGCTACAGGGTGATATATAAGGATCTAGATTTATTTTTCTACAAGTAGTTAACCAATTTTGAGAGCACCATTTACTGAAGAGGCTGTCTTTCTTCCATTCTATTTTTTTCAGCTCCCTTATCAAAGATTAGATGGCTGTAGGTCTTTAGGTTCATTTCAATTCTATTCCATTTGTCCTGAGGTCTGTTCTTGTGCCAGTACCAAGCTGTTTTGCTTACTATGGCTTTGTAGAAGAGTTTGAAATTTGGTACTGATTTTCCTCCAACACTGTTTTTTCTGTTAAGGATCGATTTTGCTATTCAGGGTCTTTTATTGTTCCATATGAATTTTTGGATTGCCTTTCCTATGTCCTTGAAGAATGAGGTTGGAATATTGATAGGTATCACATTCAATTTGTAGATAGAATTGTGAAGTATTGCCATTATCACGATTTGATGTTTCCAATCTAGGAACATGGGAGTTTTTCTACTTTCTAAGTTTGTTTTGATTTCCTTTTACAGGTATTTAAAGTTTTCATCATAGAGGTCCTAGACTCCTTTGATTAAGTTAATTCGTAGGTATTTTATTTTTTGTGGGGCTATTACGAATAGAGTTGCTTTCCTAATTTCAGCCACAATTTTCTCATTGTTGGCATACAGAAAAGCCATTGATTTTTGAGGGTTAATTTCATACCCTTCTAGTTTGCCCAAGTTTTGAGTAACCTTGAGTAACTTGGGAGCGGGGTCTTTAAATACAAGATCATGTCATCTGCAAAGAGGGAAAGTTATACTTCTTTTTTCCCTATTGGGTTCCTCTTTATGTTTGCATTGTAGAGCAGTAGAGAGTGTGGGCCTCCTTGTCTCGTTCCAGAGTTTAGAGGGAATAGCTTTAGATTTTCACCATTGAGTATAATGCTTTCTGTAGTTTTGTCATACACAACCTTTATTGTATTGAGGACTGTTCCATAGATTCCTAATTTTTCCAGGACCTTCACCATAAAGGGGTGTTGGATCTTGTCAAAGGCTTTTTCTGCAACTATTGAGATAACCATGTGGTTCTTATCCTTGCTTTTGTTGATGTGATGAATTATGTTAATTGATTTGTGCATATTGAAGCAGCTTTGCATCCCTGAAATGAATCTTGTTTGCTCATGGTGTATGATTTTTTGGATGAATTGTTGAAGTTGATTAGCCAAAATTTTGGTGAGAGGCTTTGCATCAATATTCATCAAAGAAATGGGTTTATAGTGCTCTTTCTTTGATGAGGGTTTGGGGATGAGGGTTATGATGGATTCATAGAAAGAGTTCGGTAGTGAACTTTCTCTTTCAATTTCATTGAAGAGTTGGAGGAGTATTGGTGTGAGCTCTGCTTTGAAGGCCTTGTAGAATTCTGCTGTATAACCATCTATTCCTGGGTTTTTCTTAGATGGGAGTTCTCTTATTGCTCTTTCTATTTCAATGCTTGATATGGGCCTGTTAAGATGGTTTAACTCATCTTAGTTTCTGCATGTCAATATTTCCTAGGAAAATGTCCATTTCTGCCAAGTTCTCAAACATATTAGCATAAAGTTTTGAACAGTATTCTTTATAATGTTCTGAATCTTGGTTGTTTTTGTAGTGATGTTTCCATTCTCATCTCTGAGTTTATTAATTTGGGTGTGTTCTCTTCTTTTTCGTTTTTAAGGGTCTGTCAATTTTGTTAATTTTTTTGAAGAACCTTCTCATTTTGTTGATTCTTCATATGGTTTTTTTTTGGATTCTAATTCATTTAATTCTGATTGAATTTTAATTCTTTCTTTCCATCAACTCGATTGGGGTTTATCATGATTCACTTTTTCAAGGAGTGTCAGATCTCATTAAATTGTTGGTTCCAGGTCTCTCCAATTTGTTAATATAGGAACTCAGAGCTATAAACTTGCCTCTGAATCGTGCCTTTTCTGTGTCCCAGAGGAGCAGAAAATATCTGTGCTAGTTTTTGTTGAATAATATGAACATTTGAACTTCGATTCTAAGCTCTTCCTTGACCCACTGGTGTTTGAACAGTGTGTTTTTCAGCCTCCATCTTTTATTGGACTTTCTTTGTGGCTTTTTGTGTTGAGTTCTAATTTTAATCCCTTTTGGTTTGATAGAATGCAAGATATGAATCCAATGTTTCTGAATTTTGACAAGTTTGATTCGGAAAATGATCCATGTGCTGCTGAGTAAAAAGTGTACTCTGATGCTGCTGGATGAATATTTGCTAGATGTCTGCTAAATCAGTTGATGTATGCACTTGTTTAGATCTGCGGTTTCTCTGCTGAGTTTTTGCCGAGTTGATCTATTTAGAGGGGATAGTGGTTTGTTAAAGTCCCCAAAAATTAACGTCGTTGGATCTATGTGAGATTTAAAGTAGTATTTCTTGGATAAATTTGGGTGCACTACTGTTTGGCAAATATTTAGAATTTAATATCCTCCTGAAAGAGATATCCCTTAATTAGTATGTAGTAACCTTCTTTATCTCTTCTCAATAATGTTAATTTGAAGTCTATTTTATTTGATATTAGGATTGCAACTCCTGCCTGTTTTGGGGGGCCGTTTGCTTGGTAGATTTTTTTCCAGCCTTTCACTTTCAAAATGTGTTTGATTTTTATGGGCAAGTTGTGATTCCTGAAGGTAGAAGATAGAAGAATCTTGCATTTTAAACCAACTAGACAGTCTATATCACTTAATTGGAGAGTTACATCCCCTAATATTGAGAGAGAGGACTGAGAGGTATTTGGGTGCTCCTGCCATTTTATCCACCTTCTTGGGTGCTGCGCCTACTGGATTCTTCTATGGTTCTTGGATTCTGTTTGTATGTGGTTTCTTGGCCTTTATTGTGGTCTTGTTGGTTTTCTATGTTTAGGACATCTTTAAGTATCTTTTGTAGAGCTGATTTGGTGGAGATATATTGTTTGTTTTTCTTTGCTATGGAACATTTTTATTAGACCTTCAATTACGAAGGAGAGTTAAGCTGGGTACACTATTCTTGGTTGATAGTTGTTTGTCTTTAGAGCATGGCATACACCATTCCAGGCTCTTCTTGCTTTAATTGTCTCTTTTGAGAAATCTGAGGTGATTGTAATTGCTTTTCCTTTATAGGTGACTGATCTTTTCTCCTTGACAGCTTTAAGGATCTTTTCCTTGGTCTGAATTGATCCTGTGTGGCTTAAAATTGTCTGGTCTATTTAGAGTTTTAAAAGCTTCTTGTATCTGAATATGCCTATCTTTTTGCGTGTTGGGAAGTTCTCTGCTGGGCTCCTGTTGAACAAATTTTCTAGACCATTGCCTTCTGTCTCTATGTGCTCCTCTACACTCATTTCCCTCAGATAAGGCCTTCTGATGTTGTCTTCCAAGTGTTGAATAGATCTATCATATTTCTTGAATTTGTCTTGGATAGTTGTATGTTCTTTCTCTATAATAACTAGGCTATCTTCAATGCCGGGGATTCAATCTTCTGCATATTCTAACCTAATGTCAAGACTTTCTACTTTATTTTTCATTTCTTTTCCTTTTAATTGGTCGGCTGTTATGGCTTCAAATTCTTTGTTGGAGCTTTGTTTTAGATCTTGTATGAAATACTTTACTTCCTTAATTTGGTGTTCAGTGTTTGTTCTCAAATCACTTAGTTGATTGGTTATGGTTTCCTTGGACTCCCATTCCTTCTGTTGGGCTCCATTCAACATTCCCTTTGTGGTCTCCCTGACTCCTTTCAGGTGTCTGTTTATGGATTCCTTGAATGGCTCTATTGATCTTTGTCAATGCTCATCCAGCTCTTGCAATTCTTGTATTACTATTTGATTAGATTTCTCACGTTCATGTAACTTCTGTAGTTCTCTTTGATTGATCTCAGCCTGCTCACACAATTCCTTTCTTTCTCTTTGAGTATTCTCAACCTGCTCACGCAATTCCAGTATCAATCTTTGAGTAGCTTTCTCAAGCCCATGAGCTTCCTGTTTTTATCTTTGGTTTGCCTCCTCTCTCTCCCTAACACGTTCACACTGAGTCCTTTGCAGGGTTTCAATCTTTTCATTCACCATGCTTACCAGTAGTGTTTGTAGAGCTTCTTGGGAACTCTTGTCTGGATTATTCATTATCTGTTCTGTCACCTGATTATCTTGAGTGGGAATTGAGATACCCGGACTTGCCATTTAACTTGTGTTTTTCTTGCTTGTTCTGCCCATTTGGGATGAAAGTAATGCCAGTTTTGTGCTAGAAGACCATTTTAAGGCAAGCATCAACCAAAGTCCTATAATTGCATAGTCAAATGTTTGAAGATACAATCTAGTTCAACAGATACAGTCCATTCAACATTAAATAACTATGTTTTAAAGGGCTAAGAATACCAAAGAATAATTTGACAAACCAGAAATTATTATGTTTAGGGAGAAAGGTGGGGAAAACAGTGTTAGAGGGATGTCGAATGGTAAAAGGAGAGTGAAATTAACCAAGTCCTAATCTCACAGAGGGAAATGGATTGGAAAGAATGATAGAAAAGAGAGAAGAAAAAATTTTTTAAAAGAGAAAAGAAAAAGTGGAAAGACAAATATTTAAATTTAAAAAGTGAAACTCTTAAAAGTAATGAAAATTTAAAGAAGTAAAATTGAGAGATGAATGGGGATGAGAGGAGGGGAAGGATAGAAAGGAGACCTGAAAAACTAAAAAATAAAAATACTTCAAATAATTTATAGGTATAAATAAATAATACTGCTATTAAGGAATTAATCCTAAGAGGTTTTGAATTGAGTAATACAATTTGGGATTAAGAATGTACACAATTGTGGATAAGGTCTTATAATCAATGACAGGTATATAGGAGGTGAACAGAACAACAAATAATTCATGCAAAAAGAACAAAAGTTGAAAAAGTAAAACGAATGAGAAAGAAAGAACAAAAAAGACCAACAGGTCAGTAAACATTTTTTTTAAAAAAGCACACACACACACAAACACACACACACACACACACACACCTAAAATTAAAGTTATAAGAGGAAGAAAAAAAGATTAATGAAAACAATTTTTATAATTAAAAAGTAAAAATTTTAAAAGATACAAAGAAAGACTTCTTTGATTTTGTTTTTGGGGGATTGATGGGAAGATCCTGTATCTCCCTTATGTCAGTAACCAGTCTCTTGGTGGAGTCTCTGGTTTGCTTGTGGTATTTGGTTTTCTGTGGCTTGATTGGTTTCTTAAGTCAGTTTGTTTGGGCAGACAGAAAAAATTCTGTTGGTTTACCCAGAAGTTTGTGATCGCCTCCCAGGCTAGTTCAGTGGGAGGCAGATCTGCTTTGAGTATCACAAAAGAGGGAGGTGGCTGTTTCCTCTAGTTTGGAGTTACTGTAATAAGGCTGGGTTCTGGGGAAAGTCGAGGCCTTTCAGCAAACAGTAGCTTTTCCCTGAGGGGCTAGCTTCTGAGACATTAACAGAGCCCAGCCTGGAGCCATTCTCAGGGTTTATGTTTACTGAGTTTCAATTGATTGTCAGGGCTGTTGTAGGGAGGGGCAGCCTCTGGCTCTGTTTACCCAGTGAAGAAAGCCACTCCTTCATAGGTGTAGCTTTCTCTGCCTTGTTGTGGTGACTTTCCCATGGATGGAGTTGAAAATGGCAGGTCAGGGTAGGTACTTGTGACTCGCTAAATGACTCTTTTGTTTTCATCAAAGAACTGAGTTGCATCTAGCTACTTAGCCAGGCTTTTGTCTACATCAAAGGTGGATATCTCCGGTGTTGGAGGGAGGGGTGTCCTTCCCTCCTCTGCTCCCTTTGAGAAGGAGTGAGAATGTTAGTTTTGTACTCATGCTGGAGTGTGGGTTCCTGGGTAGCCTCTGGTCTGCTATCTGCAGGATGAATATATCTGCTACTTGTCAGTTCTTGCTCGTGTTGAGTAAAATCTGCTTGCCCGCTGCATCTGGCACATTTGTCCCAGACTCTCTGGGTTGTAGTTATGGCGGCTATGGATGGAACCACAGCCGCCACAGCAACCTCAGCCATGGCTGCTGGAAAATGCTCAGATCTGTCTCCTTACCTGGATTTTCCCTCTCTGCCCAAACTCTCTGTAATGAGATGGCACACTTGGTGTGCCTAGGACTGTTCATTGGAACACTAGAACTGCTTTCTATGCAAGAGCTTGTTTAGCCACCAGATTCTCCTCCGCCATCTTCTCGAAATTTCTGAAGGTGTTTAAATATTACTGGAATTGTTTTGGAATAAATAATGTTCACCTTGACTATCTTGAGAAAGAAGAATTGGTTTCTCAGCACTATAGGTAAGAACTTGAGTGAAAGAAAAAAAAGGAAAAATGAGGAACAACTCAACACATACATTCAAAAGAAACAAAATAACCCAAGAAAACACCAATGAACTCAGTACTCAAGAACCTGCAGGAAATGCAAAGATTTTTTTAAAAAAATAGCTATGATAAGCTTATGAAAATCCTTACTACGAAGGAGTCTACTATTGTGAGGATAGTGGTTAAAGCTCAGACTGGACAGAAAGATCTGCACACAATGCCAGGCACTTTATATTCTAAATTCCAGGAAGAATAACATAAAGTAGACTGAGCCCACGATCATACACAAGTAGGAAGCGAGATTCTATCTGAAAATTAATCAGGATAATTTTGGGCTGGGGGCATGCCAAAGTGGTAAGAACATCCATTTAGGAGACACAAGACACTCAATTCAAATTCCAATCTTATGTGTATTAAAGAAAAAAAGCTGTGACTTTAAATAATGGGAATAATTGCAAGATTTGAATATTTGAGTGGAGAAAAATCCATGAGAGAGGTAGAATTTACCCATGTTGTAATACTTTCTACTTAAGTGATAATATTATGTGGTACTCCAGACCTAACAGAGTTACCTTGCAAATGAGCATGGATGTGCATTTGGGTGAAGGAAATACTCTATTTACACAGGTGTAAATTAAATACTTTTGGGGGGGTAGATTTTAGTTCTTGTACTAAGAGCCTGGGTGATATCTCTGAGTCTTTTCTCTCAAGGCTATCACTCTACTACTTTGAGCCACAGTCCCAACTCTGATTTTCTGTTGGTTGTTTGGAGATAAGAGGCTCATGGACTTTTCTGCCCAGGATGGCTTCAAACCAAGATCTTCAGATATCAGCCTCCTGAGTAACCAGGATTCCAGGCCTGAGCCGTCCATGTTTTTAAGAATTTAGTAAATTGTACAGTTACAGAAGTTAAAATTTATCATTATAACTTTTATAATATATGTGTGCATATTTATATCAATGCATACACATAGAAATATTTTAATGTATTTTTGTATCTACAGTAGATTTGTGAAATCATCCTTCATTACAAAATAACATGGAAATAAGTTTAATGAGGAGCAAAGCATAGGGAATAGTCATGTTTCTTGTTGAATGAAATATGAATTGTGAGAATCAGTTTGAGAAAACCATTTAACAAAATGGATAATGGCTATTAATTCCAATCCCTTTATTTGCCCATATTTTGCATCCTCACACATGAGTTTCAAAGTCAAACCACACATTTTTGCCTTTGTATTTAAATCACATGTTATAATTTAGGGGATAGGTGAAGTAATCAAATATAGATTAAAACAATACTAAGTGAGGCTATGAGTTAGAGCTGAAAATTATTTTAAATATGATAATAGCTAATTTAATTCCATATCTCTTACATTTGCTCTATTGTCATATACCTCATTCCCACATTAGGAAAGTACATAGAGGGTTCTCACTAAATTATGTGTAAAATTATGAAAAATGTATTAAAAGAATATAGGCACATCGGGGCTGCGAAAGTGGCTCAGTGGTAGAGCTCTTGCCTTGCATGACTGAGGCCCTGGGTTTGATTTCTCAGCACCACATAAGCAAAAAGAAGAAAGCCAGAAGTGACGCTGTGGTAGATTGCTAGCCTTGAGCAAAAAAGCTGAGGGACAGCACCAGAGGGGCCCAGAGTTCAGGCCCCTCGACCGGAAAGAAAACAATAACAACAACAAAAGAATAAGGGCACAGTGTGGTTTTAGCTGATTGGTACCTGTAGGGGGTAGTGTGTTTTTGAGGACCTGAAAAACGTTGTGATGTAGATGAAGGAAGGGATGTGCTAATTCTGGAAAATTGGCTAGAGGATTGCTCCCAAAAAAACAGTGATGAATTTTTCCAAAAGGTTAGAGTAAAATCACTCTCAAAATCATGTTCACTACTGTACTATTCACCGTAGAGAATTTATAGAAACAGCCCAGATGCACTTTAGCAGAGGGATGGTTGGAGAAAGTGTTGCACATATACACAATTGGATTGCACCCATCCATTATAAAGACTGTTACAGCATTTGCAAAGAAATGGATAGAACTAAAATTAGGTTAAGTAAACGAAGTCACAGCCAGACACAAAAAGAACGCGTATTTAGAAGCCAGAATTTTATGCAAGTTAAACAACAGTATTAATCAAAGCATGCTATTTGCAGAGGAGTATTTAACAGGTGTAATTTCTTATAAAATTGAACTTTTAATCCAACAAAATGAATACCAGGAGGCTACCACTTGGAAAATGTGAGGGGAAATCAAAGGTAGGAAATAAATTGACTTATGGAAGTAGAGAGTGAAGCCATAATATTCAATGCAGATAGTATGAAACTAATAAAAACGAAAGTGGGTTGAGGTTTGGAAGGTTGTGAGAAAGTTATGTAACGATCCATTGTACTTATAAACTGATTCTTTGAATGGAAAACATTTCGTACACCTATTTAATAAAAATATAATTTAAAAAATGGAGACATCTGATCTTAAACCATGAGTCAATATGATACTTGCCTTCTCCGAAATTTTCTTTGCAGGTATTTTCCTCATAATGACAGAAAAGTGAACAACGCAATGTATATCAATACATCACTTTGCATATCCTAAATAGACAATATAAATATCACAGTAAAAATATTAGAATATATCACATGATAAAATAAAAGGTAGAAAGTATCAAACTCTGATTGCTTTTCCAAGTACTTTACCTTTGGTATCTAATTTAATCCTCACAAAATTCCCATAAAGTGAAACTATTTCTATTTTTAATTCTAAGATGATGATATTTAAGTCTTCAGAGTTGAAATTACTAGTACAACATTCTACACATGGTAAGTGTTAGCCTGCATTCCATTCCCACTATATGAACTAACCTCATTCTATTTTATAACTAAATACCAGCACTCAGTCTACTAATTCTAGGAAAATTCCCAAAATTATTGTGCACACTCTAATAATATTTCCTTTATCTTTGTTAGAAAATAGGTAACTAAGCAGGACACCGGTGGCTTACGCCTATAATGCTAGCTACTCAGGAGCCTGAGATCTGAGGATTGTGGTTCAAAGCCAGCTTGGGCAGAACAGACTGTGAGACTCTTATCTCTAATAAACCAGTAGTAAACTGGAAGTGGCACTGTGGTCCAAGTGGTAGAGCACTCGCCTTGAGTGGAAGAGCGCAGGGACAGTACCCAAGCCCAGAGTTCAAGCCCCATGACCAACAACAACAAAAAAAGAAAATAAGTAACTGTAATAAGAAAACTCCAAGTTCATAATCAATTTATACCTCCCTGGTGAAAGGAACTGCTAAACTATAATATTCTTGATTTCTAGCTCAAAATAGTAGAAATCATATTTTATGCCTTCACTCAACACTGCACTGCCTGGGGACCCCATCTCTGGTTAACACAGTCTTACTGAAAGAATGACCTGCCCAATTCCTGATGGAAACAGACTGCAGGTCTTTTGGAGCAATCGTTTCTGCATTGTAGCTCACCTAAATTTTTTACCATTAGAAGTATTTTGATTGCTTTTTATACCCACCATTTTGAGAGAAATGTACTACTTTAAAATGTTATTAAAGAAAGACTGATATAAAATCACATTTGACCCCAGATAAATATTTTACCTTTCATATACCCAAAAATGCAGTCTTACCTATCATTAATGTTAGGAACGAGAGGTTAAAAATCATTGACGCCAAGACCTAATTATGAATTAAAGACTCTCCAACTTGTGAATACAATTGGTTTAAAAAGACATCAATACTACTGCATTTTTAAGTCCCTATGATAATGATAATGATTCGCTATGATAATCATAATGATAAACTATTAACACTTAAAAATAACTCATTTTCTTGGGAGTAGGTCAAAAAGCACAAGGTTAATCCTAATCATTTTTAAAGACCTTTATTTATACTAAAAGTTCACTCATAACTGTACAGATTCTAAAACTAACTGAAGTAGAGAGGAAATAATTTAACTGCATCATCTACATTCAATGGACTATTAATAAAAAACAAAATTATACTAATAATTAGCTTACCCAATTCACTTAATTCTTTTATTCTATTCCATTTACTTTCATAAAAACTGGGTTTTCATAAAATGAAGCATAAAAAAGCGTATATACCCACTTATATTTTCAGATCTTAACAATATTTCAGAAATTTTAGCTCTACAGTTAATGAACTGAAATAATACTAAAATATTCAAAGGATTTTCAGAAATTGCAAGACTTGCTCTGAGATGTTATGCATATTGAAACAGATATTCAAAAAGCCTTTTTTGTTAAAGTTGCCGTAGTTTCTCCCACAAAAGAGCCATTAGTAAAGATACCTGTGCATGTACAAAACACCTTCAAATGCATCCACAATATGGACATAACACTTGCTTTTTGTTTGTTCGTTTTTGAAAGGAATATCTAACAAGCATATCCACAATACTTATTTTCAATGAATAAGATGGGATATTCAAACATAATATGGGTTGGATTAACTCTTAGTGAGAATAGATATAATCTTGCAAAGAAAGTGATTTTCAACAGAAATCCGGAAAGAGTTTATCCAACTTGTGTTTCACAGGAATAATCAGAGAGTAATACCTGTTTGGTCAAGTCTGTATCTTAAAAGTATAACCAATTTAAGAGGTCAAATACGTATTTTGTACTGACAATCATCTTATAGCAACAACTTACTAACTAATTATGTCTGTATCTTCTTACCTAACATACAATAAGAGCTGAAAGCTGTCTCTTTTTCTACCTTAATATTGTAAATGCTTTGATTATGATGTTATTATTAGACAAATAATATGTACAAAGGCTGGTTCCACTGAAATGACATGACAGAACACTGATAAAAACATTGCAACACAGTTAGCTTTTTTCAGCCTCACCCTGTCCACATTGGCAAACAACATTGCAACAGCACACGCACACATATACACATACACACATGTTCGCACATGTACACACACATATACACGCATGCTAAATTCAGGGTTTATTGTACAAAAAAGTCCACATAAAATATTAGTGATTAGGACAAATGATAATATGCCTTATTACAAAATAATACATAAAATATTACCACGCATGTTACATTTTACCTGCCTCTCCACATGTGACCACTTAATTTAGTTTTAATTAATTAATTACCTTATTAATTAATTTATTTGTTTGGTGCTAATACTAGGGCTTGAACTCAGGGCCTGGCTTTGTCCCAGAATTTATTTTTTGTTTCAGTTTTCTCAAGGCTAGCATTTTACTGCTTGTACCACAGCTCCATTTCTAGCTTTTGCTGGTTACTTTCAAATCAGAATCTAATGGACTGTTTTTTCTTGGTCTGTTTTCAATCCACAATGCTCAGATCTCATATTTCTGATTAACTACTACTAAAGACATAAGCCATCAGTGTGGCTTCTACATTTTCCTATATAGTTATCTCATGCACATACTTAGATGGTAATTTTAAAATGAGAGTATAGAAGCAAGATGTACAGTGATGATACAGTCCTGTCAGAAAATCAAGTTAGTAACGTAAATTTATTCTTAAAACCATACACAAAAAATACCATGATATAGTGTGAGAGAACTCACTATTGAACATATGAGCCTTAAGAGCTTTCTAATAGATCCATTATTTATTGGTACCCAAGATTAGAAAAATGTATAAGGCATTGGTAAAATAGAAGTCCTTTGCATGACTACATACATTCCTTGTTTTTATAAGACACTTGCTTTCATCTAAAAAGTAGTCCTGTCTATTGTCTTCATGTGATTTTGATGATTGAAAGTGCTTAATGAGAAGGTCAAAATGTATTAGTAGTCCTTCACTATAAATTCTCATTTTCTTCTTGGAGAATATAATAATCAAATCAATAGTTCAGAATCAGCAAGCAATACTTCAGAATCATGATTCCAGTGCAAGTGGATCACTAGTAAGAGATCCTCAATACCAATTTCCACAAAGTTTTGTCACAGATACAATCTCCCTGCCTTCTCTAGCTGCTTTACTACCCTCTTATTCCTGCATCGTACAAGAAAAGTATGATTCAACTGATTTCAGTCAGATCTGTTATTAGAACTATCAAGGATTTATTTTACTGTCTGTAATTTGGTAAAGTTATGTCTCTTTACGTAGGCTACTAAAAATGTATTTACTAACTTCAAGTAAATACATAAATTCGATTTCCATCTCTTTTAAAAAAATAAAATTTTGTTTGCTCTACAAATTGAACAGAGGCATGGATTTTGTGGCTAGCTACGTCACTAAACATCTGTCTCTTTCTTTCTCTCTCCCTTTCATGGTTCTCATAGATAATACGATTGCTCCATAATTATCCTAATTTATTTTGCTTTTATATTTTTGGTTGTATCATTTCACTTTTTGCTCTGCCATTTCCCAAATCATTTATATGGAAGGCATTATTTCCTATTTTCTCATGCCTAGAATAAGCTGCACATGAAGACATCACTGGTCCTCATTTTCAGTGTGTACATTTGAATATGGAGGAATATCTTTCCTCTGCTCTCCATCAATTCCCTACTCTCCAGTTAGAATAATTTCGAATAGTAAAATTGGAAAAAGAGAAAATAAATCATGGTGAATAAACAGTTGCAGAAAATTCACCAGATGTTTCTGACCAGTTCAACCAATGTGAACTATTAGGGAAATACATGAACACCTCATTCCCACTGGCACTCAAAGTCTCTGGTTAGGCAATTCTTAGGAATCTGGGGAACAAGATGAAAAAGTAAGGAATGGTATCAATTGCAAGAAAAAAATTGGAGAATGATAAAAGTATATTTCTTCATTGGGCTGCTGAAAATATTCAGCTTACTACAGTGCGGATACTTCTTTCCCAAAAGGCCACTTATGTGAATAGTAGGGATGATGATCAGTATACCCCTCTTTGAGAAGCCTACGGTGGACACTTAGACATTGTCAGTGAGTTGGTGTCTCAAGCGGCACATGCAATAACTGTAGATCACTGGACACTCCTGAACAGTGCATATACGTGGAATAATACCAGAGTGGCTTCTTTCTTACTTCATCATGATACAGATACCAATGCCCAAACTAAAGGACTCTTTTTTTTTTTTATTTTTTTTGGTCTGGTCGTGGGGCCCGAACTCTGGGCCTGGACGCTGTCCCTCATCTCTTCAGCTCAAGGCTAGCGCTCTACCACTTGAGCCACAGCACCACTTCCCTCTTTTTTTTCTGCTTATGTGGTGCTGAAGAATCGAACCTAGGGCCTCATGTATGCAAGGCAAGCGCTCTACCACTGAGCCACTTTCCCAGCCCAAATATTTTTGTTTGTTTGATTTTTGTTGTTGTTGTGGGTTTTTTTTTTTTTTTGGTCGGTCATGGGGCTTGAATTCTGGTCCTGGAGCTATCCCTGTGATCTTCAGCTCAAGGTGAGCCCTCTACCACTTGAGACACAGCTCCACTTCCAGTTTTCTAGTGGTTTATTTGAGATAAGAGTACCACAGACTTTCCTTCCCAGGCTGGCTTTGAAACATGATCCTCAGATCTCAGTCTCCTGTGCAGCTAGGATTATAGGCATGAACCACCAGTGCCCGGCAGCACCAATATTTTACTGTAAAAATTCATTGATTCCGCGGAATTCTTCCAAGTGAATTGCCTGCCTTGGATGGAAAAATGTATTCAATAGTTTTTGTAAACATGTACAATAATTTCTTCAGTGTTTGTGATTTTCTAATAAGAAATAATTTTAATTTACCTGTTGAAATGAGTAGTACAGAAACCAAAATATTTCTGGTGCTTGTCTGAAAAAGTATATTTTAAAATATTCTATATTCTATGTTTGCATAATGTTCATAATTTATTTTCTCCTATATATACTTTGAATTCTATATTATTTTATAATATATAGGTTCATTAATGTGTCCTTTCCGATTGTATTCCATATAGAAACAGTTTGATTCCTTTTTTTCTAGGTCTTAATATTATTTTTCTTTGGGATAAAATGACAATGTTGTCTAATTTGAAAAGTTTTGTAAAGTTTATGCTATGTAAACGCCTTTCTGAGGTGATTTAATACACTGATGTCAAACTAAATTTGATTATATGAATTACGTGTATTGTTACACTTGTAATTTTGTAATCAACTTTTTAATCACTTTTTTCATTTCTTGCATCTGAAGAATGAAAAATATGGAATACTTCTCAAATTTTCATATTATCCTTGTGCAAGTGCCATGTTAATCTCTGTATTGTAATTTGAGTATACGTGCTGCTGAAGCATGTAATATCCTCTAATTATAATAGTTAATGATGCAATCTTTATACAGGCTTATATCTATGGGTGCCTACTTGTAACAAGGAAACCTTATTGTTCCTAACAATGCTATCGATCTTATTTCCCTAAAATTCTGTGAATAGTGGAAAAAATTATATTGATCAGTCAATTGCTCACATTTGCAAACGTTTTTGCCAATGAATATCTTGTCTTTTTATTTGGAATTTGATCATACTCTCTATTATTTATAGTTAGGTCCAAAGGTGATGGCTTTTTCAAGTACTTATTTATCCAGCTTTGTGGACCTAATGGATTCAAACTAAGAGTTGCTTAAGAGCTACTTCTAAACTTCTTCAGTTGACATTTTCCCAAATGAGGTGTTACTGGAACAAATGTCTACCTGAGCCTTTACCCTTCTTCCATGTGGGAACAGACCAACCAGAATACCTTACCCTGACAGCAAAGATTTTCTTACTAGAACAAAACTAATCTTGGTTACAAGGGATCATAGAGAGATGAACAGTTCAAACAGAACTGTTCAGACGAGAAGGTATTTTATCAAAATATAATTGTTTATTATACCTTTCATTTAAAAGTAGCTAAAGCCAAGAAGGTGAAAAAATTGTTTGTATCCATGATTACTTAATGTCCTGGCCTGTCTGTAAGTTCCTAGCAGGAACTTACACTACTGCCTTTTTATCACCAAATATTTTCATAGTTGCAGGAGAAGTGCATATGTTTCTCCTCATTATTAGGCATTAAATTGATAATGTTTTAATCACAGTGTTTCCTCTTGCCTCCATGCTGTAAATCTACAAATGATAAAGCTTTAGGTCTAATTCTATCAAACACTGAAGTAGAGATAATGGAATCATACTTTAAAACAGAGTTGCCTTTGATACAGTAACTACAACAGAACAATACAAAATGTGTGTCTTTTAATCATATTATATATAGTTATATATTTTATATTTATATGTGCTGATTTTATATTTCACACAATGAAACTTACTAGAATTAGTTGATAATTTGACCAATAAATTGATATTTATTTACTCCAATAAATAGAATTGGAATATAAATATTTAGGTTTCAAATATGTATTAGACTAGAAAACGTATCAATGCAATCTTTTTAGTATAAACTTGTGATACATTATAACTGTTCTTGCTCTTCTGAATCCACATGATAAAAAAACAATGTTTTCCTCTAATCTCTAATGGATTTTACTCTGCTGCTCTGTTTATTATTTTAACTTGCTTGTCCCAAACTGTTTTTGTCCATATTTCTGAAGCATTCTTACTGATTATGCTCAAATTTTGCTAAGATGTCTAAAAAATATTATTCTTCTGCAGTACCCATGGGTCCTAAGATGCCAAGGCCCAGTTACCTGCATCATCAGATAACAGGGGCAAGACTTTTCACCCAGGCCCATGCAATATATCAACACAAAGTAATTGAAGACCCATCTCAATTTCGCATTTCCTATATTTCAGGGCCCCAATTCCTTGAGATGCAGGAATTAGCAGTAAGCAATTGTGAAATGCAAGGCAACTTAAAATGAAGGATGAGATCACAAAATTTGAGAGAAAGTACTGTAATTCAAACATTCAATTTACAGATGACCAGCCCATATGAGTGAACAAGTTCACAAAGCGTCATAAGATTATTTTTAATACCCCCCACCTATGATTAACTAAAGATTTTAGTCCAAAATAAGTGGGCCAAAAAATAGTTCCTAGAAGGATAGAACTATAATTGGTCTACCAAAGCCCGAAAACTTGACTTAGAGGTCAAATGTAATTCAGAAAAATATTTGAAGCACTAAGGAGTGCTTCAAAACACTGGGACTTCAGTACAACATGGTTCTGTGGTATAAAAATGTCACTCTCAAACCAATGATAATCTACATTTAATCTCCTGAAAGTATATTCCTTTTCAAATAAACTTTTTAAAATCACTTTCGCCAAAATAACATTTGACAAGTTGATGATATTTAGTGACTTTACAAGTTTTTCAAGTGTAGGGAGCAAGTTACAATACAGTTGAATTATTTACACAGCACTAATTCCAAACATGTTCAACCATTCATTAAAGTGTAGAAATATTACCAGCCACAATTTGTGTTTTTCAGTATGGGACTTTCAGAAATGTGTTTAATATGTCAGCCTCCTAAATTTCAAACCCAAACGTTAGCTAATAAATTTCATCATTTAATAAGGTACATTTTAAACAATCACAAATAGTTGCCTTATCATATGTTATTTTATGTTTTCCCTCTGTCTAACATAGTAAGAAATATGACTTTAAGTCTTGAAAATGGATATTAATCAGAGATATGACAAACATAATATCTGTCTTCTATTTCTATCATATTCCTATCTTGGAAAAAATTTTAATTTTCTTCTTTTTCCAAAACTTATAGGTTGTAGAAAATATTATTCCATGTAAAATAAAAGAATCACACGATTGTACAAAGCCATTTATAAAAAAGCATAGTTAGGAATACATTCTAAGCCATTTTTTAACTTTCTTTTTGACTAGAGATTAATCTTTCAAACGGTTGAGAAAAAATCATGTTTAGGTGCTTCCCGTCTCCAGTCTTGCAAATTGTTGCTGCAGATGAATGAATTATGGAAATATAAGCTGACATCATTTCAAGAATATGCAGGATTGAAACTCCATGGAATGTATATAAACCTTTCAAAGTGTTAATAGACAGTTTAACAGAATGACTACCAGGAAGTTGAAACCAAAGAGGAATTAAAGACATAGAATGAATGAAAAATGAACAAGGAGCAAATACAGCTAGAATACTGAATGTACACATAAGATGAAGGAAGTGGTAAATTGGAAATAAATCTTGGAGAAAGGGTTGGTTGAGAATGATAGAAGGAGTGACTCTGATCTAGGAGCATTGGACAATTAGATGGATATATTTAATTGTAACACAATTGCACAAACTTTTAAAATTCAGTTAAAAACACAACTAGAAACAAAAACACACAAAAATCACAACCAAACAGCAATCTCTAGATAGTATGAATATGACCACTCAAAATTTTAATCAGTTAATGAAGGGCAGTCGTGGGAAAAGCAAACAAAGCTGTTCAAAGAGGGAAGTTTGGGATAGGGGAGAATTTTGAATAGAATTAAATAGATTGTCTAAGGTTATAAATCACCTATATCAGCTGCATACAGTATCTTTCTTCTAGGAGTTTTCTGTCTGAACTGGATAATCCAGTCCTGAGACACACTGGGTAGTTTGTGAGGTAGAATGGAAGAAACAAGATCAAGAACCCATTAATCCACTGGAGAGAAAACAATCCTCCATATTTTCTCTAATCTCTCTTCACTACTCTTTCTTCATACTTTTAAGTCAATTGATTTTGAATTATATTTTTCCTTCTTTCTTCTGGCAAAGTAATTGGTCAAAGTAATTTTATTAAATATTATTTGCCATTTTCTTCTTTCATGCTGTTTAATTGGCCAAGTGAGTCCATAAAATTCCCTCTTGTATTTGGTTGCCATGAAACAACATCTATGTTAATAAGGAGAAATCTAATGTAAAACCTTGTCTCCAGAAAACAGTCCAAGATGCTGTGATCACAAATACTTGGCTATATATTTTTTTCTTTTACCTTGAAAGACTTCCTGTGTCTAAAGTGCCCACAAAAATAAGTACTCCATCACTTGTTGGTTCAATCAGAATTGTCTAACCTCAAAGATATATTTTGCTAAGAAGATGCTTAGAGGAAACCAAAAAATACTGCACTTTTTATCTTCTCTCTTAAGATTCTCCTTAGATACCATATCAGGAACAGTGAAGTTATTCTATGCAAAATTATTGTAATAGATTATTTTTCTCTTGGTCTTGCATTTGTTCACCAAGATGTATGGAGGAGAATAGAGTTAAATCACCCATACCTTGGAAGAAAGTGTCTGTTACAAAAGGAAAATGCTTCTATGTCCTACTTCTATGTCCTACTCTTAGCTCTTGCCAGAGTTCCAATTAATCACAGCTTCTTGGCTTCCAGTCTAGTGAAGCTGAAGGACCATACGGGCTCCACCCCTGCTACATCTTCATTATTTCTCTTTTAAAACTCTTCAAGTTGCCTCATTTGGATGTGGAATGTATTTTCATGTCTTCATTCAATCAGTTCTGCATTGTAGTGAGCCAAATGGGCTCTGTAAAATCACTTTAGGGAGTAAAAATACTAACACAATTTACATCAAAAAATTTTGGCCTCCCTTCACTGCTGAAGTCAATACGCTTAGCTAAGGCTTCTAAGAAAACTTTTATTATTAATTTTTCCATTTTTTCAATTCTTTTCTGAACTTTTTGGCATATGTAATAAAAGAAGTCTTCACTACCTCATATTAATAAGAATATTATTTTTTGTGAGCCACTTAGAAATGTGAAATCATTGGTTTGAAGTATCCAATCAAATTTTTTTCTGTGTTTCACTGCTTCACGTCCAAAGACATTGTGGAAAGTGTTACAAACAGAAATGTGTAATCCCAACACCTTCTTTCATTGTGGAGGGCACTTTCTCCCTAAATATTTTGACTCAAATTATCTTTTTCAGAGAATTACTGTTTGGTAATTAAAGGTAAATTCACACATTTTGATGCCTTATTTTTTTAAGAAATTTTCATTTAAATTCCAATATAACCCTCTTTCAAACAGTGAGAATATAGTTCCTGGGTAAGGACAATTCCAAGGGAACCTACAGGATTTACAGCAAGGTTTCTGAGGTTTGTTTGTTTAGTTTGAAAAAGAGCCATCTTCATCCACATTGCTCCCTCTCTACTAAGTCTCCTTGGATTTCTTTGCATGAAAGCCTATTCTTCCAGGCAATTTTAAATTTTCTTAATAGGCTAAGTTATTAAAAATTTTGAACTATTAAATTTTACCTGTCATAAATTTAAAACTGTTGAAAATCCTTTATTAGAACCGCAAATTCACCAATCCTAATGCCACCTTTACCATCAAAATGTTAACATGCTGTTTTCATGATATAGTATCCATGCAGCTATTATTTTCCAGTGGCTTTGTTATGCATATATGTAACCATATTAGCTGATGCTAAGCAAAATGAATTCCAAGATATGGAACCAGATTTTTTTTCATTTGTGGTTGTTGTTTTTGATGAACTATGTGATTTCTGTTTTCTTTGGGATTTTCCCCTATGGTTTATCCCTTCTGTATGGTGAGACAATGGTGAGCATAATGGTGAGACAAAGGACAAAAGGCAAACCAATGCAATAGCAATACTCACAAGACAATATGTTGGAAATGTACTTTACAACTTGTGAGGGGTGAAGGGGTGAAGGAAAACTGTGAGAAAAATGAGGGAGGGGTAACAAGTTTGAAATGTTTTTTATTCACTAATTTACAATTACTGTAAAGTCACTGTACATCAATTTGATAATAAAATTGAAAAAATAAGCTGCATAAAATGTAATTTTACAGTATTGGCACAGTAAATATTATTCTTTATATAGTAACATTTTAAAAATCAATGCTATTTGGCTTCTAATTTGAATTAATTACCCCTTATTTATCAGAGGTTCATCAACTTGAATGTTATCCAACTAGACACTATTTTCACAATATACTTGCCAAATTTTTCAAAAAAGAATAAATATAGTACTTTCTCATTGTAAAACAGAAAACAGGGTCTGGGAAGATGGCTCAGTGGTAGAGCGCTTGCCTTGCATGCCTGAGGCCCAGGGTTCGATTCCTCAGCACCACATAAGCAAAAAGAAAAAAGCCGGAAGCTCAAGTGGTAGAGCGCTAGCCTTGAGCTGAAGAGCTGAGGGACAGCACCCAGGCCCAGGGTTCAGGCCCCACGACCGGACCCAGTTTAATACTATGGAAACACATAATTTTAAAAGTAAGTAAGTTTTTAAGAGGACAGAATATATGTGTTCTTCAAAATTCCTATGACTAACAACTACTCATTTTTAAATTCTCAACATTCCGAAGCGATTCAAAACAGTACCTGTTTGCATGTTAAGTAATTCTGCAATAGATGCAGTTTCCAATGGGGTGTTACAGATTGAGAAGTAAACAGAAAAATAGCCACATTCTTGTAGAGGATAAAACTGTGAAGCATGTGTAATAATTAATTCTTCAAGAGTAAGCAATTGTTTATAAGAGTAAGCTATTATGTCTATGACCATCAATCCCAAAATGTATGCCATAAAGTCATCCTAGCCCAACAGTTTCCAACTTGTAAGGGACACCTTAAAATTCCTTAATTCACATCATGAATACCTTACCTCTATTTTGAATAAATACTACACCTCTGCTAATGTGACACCCTCCTTGTTCTGAAAAGAACACCACAATAAACTGAGCTGCATCATTTTTCCTCCACTGGTATTTTTGAGATCAGAACACTTGCTAATATTATTTATATTTAGACTTTTTTTAACTATCATAGATATTCAGTATGCTAAGATAGGAAAATTATGATTCAAAGCCTTCCCAGGCAGGAAGGTTTCTTTGAATCTTATCTCCAAAAAACTTCTCTGCAAAAGCCAGACTCAAGTGGCACTGAGGTTGAAGTGGTAGGGCTTGAGCGTTGAGCATAAACAGGATCAGAGACCCTGTCCATGCCAAGAGTTCAAGTTCTAGGATGAACCATTAAAAAAAATTGAAAAAAACCCCAAACCTAGCATTGTTCTCCATGTATACAGAGGCACGTAAATAAGGAAATGGCTTCCTGTGGTACATATAGGTAGAAGAAAGATGTCACACAATTACTCTCTTCATACCATATTAAACCAAACCTTTAAAAATTGGTTTTTCTAAATGTATAAATTAATGTCATCCATTTTTGGCAACTCTGTCTAGATTATTATAAGTGCCTATGTGTGTATGTGTATGTTTTTATGTATGTATGTATGCAAAAACTTAAAGCTGTAATTCAGCAATCTTGCTCGTGACTGGTATCCCAGCTTTGGCTGGTTAATTATAGGTAGTGTCTCAAAGCCTATACTGTCCAAGCTGGATGCAAATTGAACTTCCCAGACTCCTTTATATTCTTAGGTTTTATTTTTCCAGGAGTATCAACTTTTAAACTTCAAACACTTCTGGCTTTTTTGGTGTTTAATTACAGATAAGTGTTGGACAGACTCTCTTGCCTGGGTTGGCTTTGAACTAAGACAGTAAGAAAGCTAAGTGACATCAACTCTATGGACTACTCTTTTGAACCTAGAAATATTAGATGAAGTTTATTATAAAGCTAATATTTGACAATTTTTGAAGAAGAGAATATGTTTAGCAAAGAAGCCATAACAAGTAACTCAGTAAAAGTATGTGCACTACTAAATCATTTGGGAAGATTACTATTGACTTCATCATTCCTTTGGGGGAAACTTAAACTTATATTTGCACTTTTTTGTTGGTTGTGGGGATTGAACCTTGATCCTGGGCACTGTCTCTCAGCTCTTCAGCACAACTTGAGCACTCTACCACTTTAGCTACAGCACAACTTCTGGGTTTCTGGGGTTAATTGAAGATAAGTGTTTCATGGACTTTCCTGACCAGGCTGGCTTTGAACCACAATCCTGAGTAGCTAGGATTACAGGCATGAGCCACCAGCACCCCGCTCATATTTGCATTTATGTGCACTTAATGTCACTATGTAGACAAAGAATGGAAATATGAACCATATGATGTGACATTGCAGCTTTTCAGAATAATTAAGGTAGCAATAAATATGTCCTCCTTTTCCATTTTGTTACATAAATGACTCATGAGCTATGGGACTCTTACATTAGCATCCTCTTTCATCATTGTAGGTGTTCATAGATAAATGTTCATAGATAAATACAGCAAGACAGATTTTTAGAAAGCAAAGGAGATCAGGTATGAAAGATCAGCATAGAAGGAGATACATTCATCACACAGAGATTAAGAACTAGCCTAGGAGATTTTGAATGCTAAAGACAATGAGGAATAAGCCTAGTTGATAACTAGTTCTTTAATAAGCAAAAATGGTTCCCTAGAACGGGTTCTGCTATACCTTAGTTACTATCATTTATTCTTTCCATCTGGAGTTATTCCTTCTCTTATGTCACAACTGTTAATTAGCCTCTGCTTTTTTTGTAAGATGACTGGCCAAAATAGTTTCTGAATCTCACTTACACTATCCTTCTCATTGTGATTAGCAGTGACCCCACTCAAAAGCCTAGAATCTTTGAATTTCCAGAATTAATCTTCACCTGACATCTAAGCACATTCCTAGCATTAATTGCCGTGACCCAATGAACAAAAGGTTTTTTTCAACACAGTATCCTAACATAGGTAAAGTACATGTATGAGGAACTATTGTCAGGTATCAGCATGGAAGGAGCAATTATATATTCCAAGTATGGGTTCTTTATTTCGCATTTACTAACTAAATGTTCATTGTTGTTGTTGCTGTTGTTTTGGAAGTCCGGGGGCTGAAACTCGGTGCTTGGGAATTATTCTTCAGCGTTTTTTCCCCTCAGGGCTAACCCTCCACCACTTGAGGCACAGGACCACTTCCAGTGTTTCCTTTTCAATTTATGTGGTACTGAGGAATTGAACCCAGGTTTTCATGCATGCTAGGCAATCACCATACCATGAAACCACATTCCCAGAACCCTAAATGACTTTCTTAAGATGGCATTACATTTTCATTCTATAACTCTGTATCATAATTTTAACCAGGAATTTTTGCTAGAAAAGAACATTGAACACAGTACTGAGTCCAGTAATGCTAGATGGACAATGTATAACTGTCACAGTGTAGCCAGGGCACAGAGGGACTTAGCTTATGGAGCTGGTACAACAGACTGAACGAGACAGCTCCTGACCGACAGCCTACCTCGAGAATGAGAGGACCACCTTGGTTCCAGCCACATGGGGATGCTGGACCACCTCCTCCAGCACCCATTGAATCAGTTCCTGAGAGACAAAGAGAAAGAAAGGTCAGAATTACACTTAAGCCAGGTGCTGGTGGCTCAGGCCTATAATCCTAAGTACAATGGAAGCTGAGATATGAAGATTGTGGTTTATAGCCAGCCTGGGCAGGAACACCTGTGAGACCCTTATCTCCAAAGAACCATCAAAAAACTGGAAGTGGTGCTGTGACTCAAGTGGGTGGAATGGTAGCTTTGAGCTGAGGAGCTCAGGGAGCTGCCCTAGGCCCAAAGTTCAAGCCTCATGACTGAAATGAAGTGGACTTCCCACCACAAGAAGTGGACTGAATAGCACCCATTGTACTAGGGAGCATGGCAGAGAAGTCAGGCGGAGTTTCCTGTCACCCAGCTTCTCTATGCCTCAGTTTCCCCAGCTTCAAAACTGAACAAAGTGAAGGATCCCGTTACTCATGGGGATAGAGTAATAAAGAAAGAGAGCCATGTTTTGTTTCATAATCACATAACTGTTGCACCGTTAATAACACACACCATCTGAGATTTTTCCGGGTATCTTCCTATCATATGCTCACAGAATTGCCAAGAACAGTATCAGATGGCCCCTCCCTCTGTGCCTGTCCCTGCTCCAGAGATCCCTCTGTATCAATCCCTTGTTTCCTCACAACTGTCCCATGAGGAAATTGAAGTCCAATGGTTGAGGCCCAACCTAGAGATTCACCTCTGGTCAAGAATCGGCTGCCGTAGACTGAGTTTGGAACAATCCATCTAAACCAATGACTGAGCATGTTGCTACATATATACCATCCCAACTACAGAAGAACGGGCCTCGTGGCTCAGGTCTGTCACAGATAGGAGGACCATGATCTAGCCCAGAATGAGCATATATTAATTCTCCATCTCAGAAATGCCCATGACAGAAAAGCTTGACTCGCATGGTAGAAGACTTGACTGGCAAGCCTAAGGCTTTGAGGTCAAACCCTAATATACCAAAAAGAACCAGAGTCTCAGGACGCTGCGATCTGAAGATCACAGCTCAAGATTTAAAATAGGGTTGGCCTCGCTCATTAGACATCATTATGAGAAGACCCAGAGACTGACCTATGCTGTTGCGCTCCATACTAGCAGAATTCATATCCTTACTAAGAGTTGACCATGCTCTTTGTCCTCCTGGGAAGCCATCCCCTGCAGGCCACACTCCCAGGTGCTCCCAAGCTCCCACTGCCACCAACCAGGCCCAAGGGAGTACACAGCTCCTTTGCACACAGATCCCTTGTTCTTGTAATTTAACTGTGCTGTGTCCCCTTCAAGCCTCTCACCCTTCCAGGCCCCCAGACCTCAGCTGTGAAGCCCATACATGCCTCAAAGATAACAGGTAGAAGTTACCAAAGCTTTCATCCTCCTTGTTACAACCCACTTCTACACACACACACACACACACACACACACACACACACACACACACACACACACACACACACACACACACAGACACACACACACAGACACACATCCAGACAGGTGACAGAAGACTCCTCCATGCAGTACCTGCAATTTGACAACTGATCACTCACCTGAGCACAGTCAGGCTGTACAAGGAAAAAGATTATCTCTCTGTCTCTCTGTCTCTGTCTCTGTCTCTCTGTCTCTGTCTCTCTGTCTCTGTCTCTCTTTCTCTTTCTCTCTCTCTCTCTCTCTCTCTCTCTCTCTCTCTCTCTCTCTCTCTCTCTCTCTCTCTCTTTCTCTCTCTCTCTCTGTCTCTCTCTCTCTCTTCAGGTGAAAATTTGACAGCACAGAAGACAAGGGCTCACACAGCAAGGGTGTCTATCTTCTGCATCCAACACCTCCCATCCCCAGAAAAAAAGGAAAAAACCCAGAAGGCAGGTGTAGTCATGCTGCTCCCTGCCTCTGATTAAAGCCACTGGGTTCCCACCAGGGAGTGGAAGGGCACAGATGTGCTGCTGTGTGGCTCCCACTGCTCCAGGCCAGGGGATCTTTGGCGCGCACTCCTCACCCAACCTGCATCTCCCCGTATCCTGGACACTAGCCGCTTGGGGATGGGGGTGGCATCCTCGGGTCAACCCCCAGCCCCACCCCTGGGGCACATTTGTGGCAGGGCATGGGCCAGACTGTGGGGCACAGGGGAGGCGCGGTCCGGGTCGGAGGGGAGGTAGTGGTGTCAACAAACAGAGCGAATCAAGGTGCTACTGGGCAGCAAGGAATGTGGGTGTGGCCACCATTCTTGTATCCCATTGGTCAGAAAGAACCATGAAACAATAGAGGTGTGGCTGGAATCTTCTGGTGCAGGCAGAATGGGTGGAGTCAAAATGAAGGCAGCCCCTTTCCCAGGGAACTCTGTCCAATCCAGTTGGGGACAAGAGAGTGACCCACTTTAGCAGGATGGCTGCACAGATTGTTGTGTATGTCTGTTTGTTCCCAGACCTTGAACTCAGGATCTGGGCACAATCTGTGAGTTGTTTTTGATCAAGGCTAGCTCTCTACCACTGGAGCCACACGGCTTTACTTCTGTCTTTGATGGCACAAGTTGGACAGGAGTCTCAAGGACTTTCCTGCCTAGGGTGACTTTGACCACGATCTTCCTTTCACAGCCTTGTAACTTTAAGGAGGACTGCTGAGAGTCACTGATGCCTGGTTTTGCTGATGTTCTTGGACAGACCTGTGAGTTCCCTATCCTCAGGTTTAAGTGGTTGGAGCAGGAGCCCACAGCTTGAATCCTGGTCCTGCCACCAACAAATGGCAGGAGATCCTATGAAATTCATTCCTATTCATATGATTACCAAAGGAATGTGATGTATGTCATGATAAAATGGGCAGTACTTGAATGATTCGAGGATAAAATTATACACAATTACATAATAGGACACTGGTCGATATTATTAATACTTTATGAAGCATTTAAACAATCACCTTCATTAAATGGAGGCCAAATGAAATACCTACGAATTGGGCATCACATAGCATAGAGATGCCATTTTTTTTCTGCCAGGACTGGGATTTGAACTCATGGTCTAGGTAACCCTGCCGTTGCACTGTGTGGGAAAGGGAAGCTTGCCTCCTTGAATTCAAGAAATTCAAGTCTGTTTCTTAGGCCTGAAATAGATGCCCACCACTAGAAAACATATTATTTGTTTACATTTTAAATATATGATTTATATTTTTAAACATATGTTGATTCCATATTGCATTCAGTGTAGTTATTTTATTTTTTGTTTTATTCATGTATTGACTACTCATTTTATTAACTATTATGACAAATAGAACAGTGATTACATTGATTACATAGGATATAGGTTTGCATATGTATTGCACGTCCTTCCTGACACCCAGGACTTTCACAGAAAAGGAAAACATGTGTCACCATCAGCTTCTTACTACACGATTTATTTTTTGGGAGTGCTGGCATCTGAACTCACAGCCTTCAAGGCCCAATTCATGAATGGGTCAGTGTCAGCCTGCCATCCTGTGGCAAATTGAGCTGACAGGCAGTCCCGAGTACCTGAAATCGAGCCCCAGCGGTTGACAAAATAAGAACAGATTGACATACAGATGGTAGTAAATGTATATCTTTATAGAGTGCCAGAGATGTCTATACATTATTCAGTTAAATAGACTACATTCCTACCAATTCTTGTGTATTTATAATGCCTCCATGAAATTAATCTTTTTGTTTTCATGGTTAACAAACTATTAAGTAAATCAATCAATATCCTGAAATTATTGCATTCTGTATGCAATGTTTCATAAATATTAAATAAAGTCAGTCTTCTGAAATGATGCTGTCTAATTTTATAGGAGCGTTATTCACCATCAACTCATTCAACTGTGACATTGATAATATTACCTTGTTATTCCCATGGATGGGAACGAGTCTCTTAGTATCTCCTGCCATTGATTGGTGTCATGACTGGGATTCGAAATCAGGGCCTACATTTCAATGTGGACCTATGACTTCCTCAAAATTCTGACAATCTTCAGCAATGAAAGGTGAAGTACCCTTTGCAACAGTGTCATTCAGGCCAAGGATGGTCACCGTGCAAAAGAAGAAAACATAAATAAGGCCATCTCGCTGCATTTTTTTCTGTACATTTTTGCCACACAAGGCCTGGGGGTCTAGGATCCCAGGATCTACTGTGGGTCCAGTGGCTGCACCCCAGCATAGGATGTCAAAGCTGAGGCAGAGTTACCACAATCTTAGTTCAAGCCCCCTGCTGAGCAAAAAATAATTAAAAGAGATTAGCTCCCTGGCTTGCAATTCACCCAGTTTATTCTGCCAGGCTTTGGATTTGAACTCAGAGTCTAGGTGAATCTACAGCACTGTGGAAGAAGCGGAAGCTCACCGTACTTGAAGATAAGAAAGTCAAGCCTGTAATCTAAGCCAAAATTCAAGCCCCTGCCTTGGAAAACATACTATTTATATACATTGTAAATACAAAATTTGTACTTACCTAGGATGTTCAGTCCATACACGTTTGGTGTGGTTGTTCCTTGTACTTTTGTTTCATTCACTTATTTACCATTGATTTTACTATGATGACACCGATTCCCTTTATTACATTGATGGCATCATATCACATGGAATCTAAATTTGTAGACATGTTCTCCATCATGCCAGACACACAGGACTCTTAGAGAAAAGGAAAAAAGTTTCCCACTTGGCTTCTTATTGCATGATCCAGTTGTTGGTAGTGCTGGGATCTGAACTCAGGGCCTAGCAGGACCAATTGGTGAATAGTTCAAGGTGACCACACCAGCCTGTGAGCAACAAAGGAGTTAGGCCATCCCAGGATCTGACATTGATCCCCAGGGTGGGCCATGATAGTCATAAATTAATAATTTAAACATAGGATCTATATTTACACATATGTGTGGACTGTATCTTGCCTTTGGAGTACTTTTCTCCTTATTTTCTGTCTTATGTAAGTATTGTGTATTTTACTGAATAATGTAACAGATATAATAGAACTTACATGGAAGATAACCTATTGCCCTGGCTATAGGGTTTCCTATGCATTCTCCATCCAAGCTGAGACCCAGGACTTTCACAGGACAGGAAAACAGGTGAATCGATCGGCTTCTCACATCAGGATTCATCTTTTGGCAGTGTTGGGATTTGAACTCACACTCTATCAGGCCCAATTGGGGAAATGGTCAAGGTGAGGACACCAGCCTGTGAGCAACGAAGGAGATGGGCCATTCCTAGGAACTGACATCGAGTCCCAGGGAGGTACAGATAGTCATAAATTCATAATTCAAATATAGGATCTATATTTACATACATGTGTGGACAGCATCTTGCATTCGGTGCACTTCTCCTTAATTTGTGTCTAATTCATGGAGTCATTGTGTATTTTACTGAGTATGGTGACAGGTATACTGTGCTGACATGGATGACAATCTGTTCCCATAGTTATATGGTTGCCTATGCATTCTATATCCTAGTGAAAGCCCGGTTCTTTCACAGGAGAGGAAAACATGTTCAACAACTGGCTTCTGACAACAGAATGAATCTTTTGTCAGTGCTGGGATTTGAACTGAGGTCTGGGTAGCTCTGTTGCATTTTGGGGCAAGAGAAATCTCACCATCCTTGAAGACTAGAATGTCAAGCCTCATCAAGGGCCTGATTTGAAGCCCCAGTACTGGACAATATAACAAGCCCGCCTTTTTTAAACATAGGATCTCTCTTTACCTACAAGTTTGGTATGCATCTTGCATTCAGTGTAGTTATTCTTTTTATTTTGTGTCTTATTCATGGATGTATTGTTTATTTTATTGAGTATGGTGATAGATATAACTATGCTGACATGGATAACAACCTATTCGAATGGCTATAGAGTTGTCTATATAGAATTTCCACCCTCGCTGAGACCCAGGATTTTCACAGGACAGGAAAACAGGTGGATCAATTGGCTTCTCAAATCAAGGTGAATCTTTTGGCAGTGCTGGGATTTGAACTCAAGCCCTAGCAGGCCCAATTGGTGAATGGGTCATGGTGAACACACTAGCCTGTGAGGCACTAAGGAGGTAGGTCGTTCCCAGGACCTGAGATGAAGCCCTGGTGGGGGCCAATATGGTCATAAATTTATCATTTCAACAGAGGATCTATATTTCCATACATGGATGGGCAGCATCTTGCATTTGGTGTAGTCATTCTCTTTATTTTGTGTCTTATTCCTTGATGTATTGTATATTTTCTTGAGTATAGGATGACAGATATAACTGTGGTGACCTGGATGACAACCTGTTCCCATGAGTATAGAGTTGCCTGTG
Source organism: Dipodomys merriami (assembly GCF_024711535.1). Classification (NCBI taxonomy): domain Eukaryota; kingdom Metazoa; phylum Chordata; class Mammalia; order Rodentia; family Heteromyidae; genus Dipodomys; species Dipodomys merriami. Next base: position 105,563 of record NW_027202765.1, read on the forward strand.
CATTCTCCATCCTAGCTGAGACCCCGGACTTGCACAGCACAGGAAAACTGGTGCAATGACTGGCTTCTCACAACAGGGTAAATTTGGGCAGTGCTGATATTTGAATTTTGGGCCTAAGAGGCCCAACTGCACAATGGGTCCACGTGATCACACAAGACTGTGAGCCACTAAGGAGCTGGTCGGGTCCCAGGAACAGAGATCGAGCAACAGGGAGGCCACAATTGTCCTGAAAGCATCATTTAAACATGGGATGTATATTCAAATCCGTGTGTGGACTGCATTGTGCATTTAGTGTAGTTATTCTATTTTGTATGCTATTCATGGATGTATTGTGTATTTTCTTCAGTATATGATGACAGGTATAACTTGCCTCACATGATAACAACCTATTCCCATGGCCACAGGGTGGCCCATGTCTTCTTCATCCTAGCTGAGACCCAGGACTTACACAGGAAAGGAACACAGGTGCAACAATTGGCTTCTGACATCAGGATGAATCTTTTGGCACTGCTGGGATCTGGACTTGGGGACCAGCAGACCCAATTGACGAATAGGTCCATGTGAGCATACCAGCCTGTGATCTACTAAGGAGTAAGTCCGCTCCCAGGACCTGAGATGGACCCCCAGGTGTGGGGGGGGAGGGTACACAGTAGTCATCCATTCATAAGTTGAAGGTAGTTTGCAAATGAGTACACATTTGTATAGAGTAGGAGAGACGATAACCTGTGATGGAATCCAATCTACCATGTGTCTACTGATTCTTGGATCTTTCCAGATGCCTTCATTTCATGACTGTGATGATTATTGTCATGCTTAATCAACACTGCTTTACAAATAAGTGATACCCCATGAGTCTTGCCTATCATTTCCTAGTCACATCATGCATTAACTACTTATTCGATGATATCAATCGCATTCCATGACTGTTCCTGTATCTCAGGATTTCCCGGCATTGCTTTCTCATGGGGGTGGGCAGAATTCAAGCCTCAGGCATGGAAAACATATTCCGTATATACATTTTAAAGATAGGATTTATACTTCCATACAGATGGTCAGCAGATACCGTGTTTGGTGTGGTAGGATTTATACTTCCATACAGATGTTCAGTCCATATCACGTTTAGTGTGGTCATTCATTTTATTTCTTTTTTATTCATTTATTTACGAATTATTTCATTGACTTTCATGACACCTATACCATTTATTACATTGTTTACATCATATCACATACCATCTAGATTTGTAGATGTGTTCTCTATCATGCCTGACACCCTGGACTCTCCCAGAAAAGGAAAACATGTGTCACACTCGGCTTCTTACTCAAAGATTAAATTTTTGGCAGTGCTGGGATCTGAACTCAGGGACTAGCAGACCGAATTCATGATTGGGTGAGGGTGAGCACAGAAGCCTCTAGCCAATGAAGCTGTCAGGTGGTTAGCCGGCACTGAGATCAAGCCCCAAGTTTAGCCAAAACAGCAATACATGGCTAGGCAGAGGTTGTATAAAAATAAATATATATTGTTAAAGAGTTCCAGAGCTGTCTATGACTGAAAGACATCTACTACGTTCCTACCAAATCTTACGTATTTATTATATCTCCATTGAAACAATATTATTCTTTTCATGCTTAATAAACTATTAATTAAGGTCAATCAGCATCCTAGGATTATTGCATCCAATCTTAGACTAGACAAATGCGTAAACTATTCTTTCAATCTGTATTCTTACGCATAGGAACGAGTCTCTTGTGATCTCCTGCCACTGGTAAATGTAAGGATTAGGATTTGAACCGAGGGCCTATGTTGACATGTTGGCTTATGGCTTCCTTGATAGCCTGCCAGCCATCAGCAATGGCAGGCCAGGTCCACTTTGAAACCATGTCATTCAGACCCAGGATGTTCACTATGTAAAGAAAAAAAAATTGTAAAACCCTGAGCCCTCTACAGCTCCCCAATTTTTGTGCTGTTCTGCTTTTTTTCCTTCCTGCAAGCCCTCTGGGCTTAGGGTCCCAGGATCAGCTTTGGGTCTCAAGGCTGCACCCCAGCCTAGGGAGAGTGAAACTGAGTCAGAGTTACCATGACCTGAGTTCAAGCCCTACGGTTGGCAAAATTAATTGACTAATTAATTAATTAATTAATTAACTAACTAAATTGAAATAATAAAGCTCCTTGGTTTGGAATTTCTGCCAGTTTTCTTTAATAGCCTGGGATTTGAACTCAGAGTTTTGATGAATCCATAGCAATGTGACAGAAGGTGCAGAGTTGCCAATATTTGAGTTCAAACCCCATGCCAAGCCAAAAATAAATAAGTCACAGACCTCCACAGGGAAGTTAGTTGTGAAGATGGGAGGGAAGGGATGGTAGGGGAAAAACAAACGAGGAGGCAACTATGCTCAATAGGAAATGTACTCATTACTTTGCTCATGTAACTGTGACCCATCTGTACAACATTTTTAAAATAAAAAACGTACAAAAAATTATGTAGTGCTCAAGAAACACTTTGGGTTTAAGGGATGGATGTCTGAACAGCTATACAAAATTCTACACTGATTTTTCTCAGTGTTCAGTATGGAACTGAATAAACGTAACTGTTCCTATTACAAATATTAAGTCACTGTCTTGGAACTGGGGCCAGTTTTTCTGCCATTGCTGGGATTTGAGCTCACTGTCCATGTAACTCTTTTGCACCTGGGGTGAAGGCTAAGATCCCTGTCCTTGAGGAAAAGATTTTCAAGCTAGAGTTCCCAGGGCCTGAATTAAGACCCTGCAATAGAAAAAATATTTGTGTACATGTGTAATATAAGATATATAGTTAAATATGTATGTTTATTTCATATTATGATTATTATTATTAATTTTGTATTTAATTTTTATTTTACTCATTTTATTGTTTATTGTATTTAGTATTATTATACACATAATATTTATTATGTTGTGTATATATATTATAAAATTATACACAATAATTCAGTACATTGACTAATTTTCATTAATACTTTATTAAGTTTTGAAATATAATACTTAATTAAATGGAGGCATTTGTCAAGTCATCACATGGTTAGAGTCTGTCCCCAGTATGAGTTTTGTCTTATCTTTGGACAACTTCCTATATGTATTTGTTTAGACGATTTATACTCAGAAGCCTTTTCTTGTGGATAGGCAAGTTAAGGGATAAAATCGTAAGGTTGGGTCTGGAAATGTGGCTTAGTGGTAGAGATCTTGCTCAGCATGCATGAATGCCAGAGTTTGAATCCTCAGTGCTACATACTCAGAAAAAGCCAGAAGCTGTGGTGTGGCTCAAGTGACAGAGTGCTAGCCTTGAGAAAAAGAAGCTCAAAGACAGTATCCAGGCCCTAATTTCCAGCTCCAGGTCTGGCAAAAACAATACTCCAGATTCCAGTGGCTCTGGAAAACTATTTTCTCAGGAGGCTGAGATCTGAAGATCACAGTTTGAAGACAGCCTAGGGAAGGAAAGCCTGTTAGACTCTTACCTCCAATGAACCATCACAAAACTTCATGTGGCACTGTGGGTCAAGTGGTAGAGTGTTTGCCTTGAGCTGAAGCGCACAGAGACAGCGCCTAGGCTTCAGTTTGAGACACACAACTGGAAAAAGATTGAGGGATAATCAAAATAATTTTCCTATTTGCTACTTATGAAAATATTTTTAGGAAAATGAATGCTGATGTACACCAGAATTGGAGTCAGACCTCAAGGTTCAAGTGTAGCACATCCATAAGCCCAGCCTCTCAGACTCTAGCATGATAAACTTGTGTCCTACAGGGTTCTGAAAGGCACATTGTTGAAAGTCTTAATATGCTCCCAAAGCACTTTATGATAAGCAGTTGACTTGTATTGTCAATGTCATTACAGTTCTGACCCTAGCAGAGAACCAGTACCTCACGCCCATCACCCTAGCTCAGGAGGCTGAGGTCTCTCATAGGGTGAAACCAGCCAAGGCAGGGAAGTCTAGGACATTCTGACTTCCTGTTCTGAAAGGTCAGATGCTTAAGAAATTCCTGTTTCACTTGGTGATGAGAAGTTACTTGCACTCTAAATATTCTTGGAGTTCTTGAGCTACAAAAGAAGGAAAGAAATATTATTGACCCAATCAGGGTTCAAATGAAGTTCTCAGGATCCAAGCCCTAACTCTGTTAGCAGGAAGAACTCCAGTGTAACACTGTATTTGAAGGACAGAAAACAGTTTCAAAAGCCAGGCTAGGTGCAGAGAACTAGGCCTGCAGGATTAGGAGGCAGAATATACACATTCATCATGGAAGTGAGCTGCAAAACCACTTCATTCATTCCAGGCACAGCCAGCAATGGGGGCAACCTGAAACATTTGTTAGAGTTACACCAGGATCAGGCTTTTCTCAGTCATTTCAAACAATGACTAATTAACCGTCCTTCCTCATGTGAAGTGGGCCTCAGGCTATATTTAGATTACCAATAGAGAGCCAGTTTAGTGCTGGAGAGGGGAGGAACAGAGTAGAAAAACCCTGCTCTCTGGTCTTACGGACTGGGTTTTTGACTCTCAATTTGTCAAGTTTGAAGGCCCTTCTATCTCTGCCAGTCCATTCTCCTTACTTCATTCTCTACATCATTAATGCAAATCCCCAGTCCAAGGAGGGGCAGGGCCATTTCTCTTCTGTCTCCAAGCACCTGAGTTAGAACCTGGCTCTGCCCTCTTGACTCTGGGGCTCTTGGATGCCTGAGAAGTGGGACAGAGACAGTCATCCTGCTCTGCATTTGTGTGAAGGCGATGCTGGTGTCCTGGCACACTGAAGAAAGCCTCATGACTGGGAATGTTCCCTTCTGTCCTTCTGACGTCAAAAACAGATTCATCTATCAGCTTTCTTTCCTTCCTTCCTTCCTTCCTTCCTTGCTTCCTTCCTTGCTTCCTTCCTTGCTTCCTTCCTTCCTTCCTTCCTTCCTTCCTTCCTTCCTTCCTTCCTTTCTTTCTTTCTTTCTTTCTTTCTTTCTTTCTTTCTTTCTTTCTTTCTTTCTTTCTTTCTTTCTTTCTTTCTTTCTTTCTTTCTTTCTCTCTTTCTTTCTCTCTCTCTTTCTTTCTCTCTTTCTTTCTCTCTTTCTTTCTCTCTTTCTTTCTCTCTTTCTTTCTCTCTTTCTTTCTTTCTTTCTTTCTTTCTTTCTTTCTTTCTTTCTTTCTTTCTTTCTTTCTTTCTTTCTTTCTTTCTTTCTTTCTTCTCTCTCTCTCTCTCTCTCTCTCTCTCTCTCTCTCTCTCTCTCTCTCTCTCTCTCTCTCTCTCTCTCTCTCTCTATTTCTTTTTATCTATCTACCTACCATCCTTCCTAGGTAGCTATCTCTTTGTCAGTTGTTGGGATGAATTCAAGGCCTGGGAATTGTTTCTAGCACTCTGGTACTTGAGCCACAGCACATATTCTGGCTTTGTCTGTGTACAGGTGCCTGAGGAATTGAACCCAGGGCTTCTTGCATGCTAGGCAAGCACTCTCTCATTATTCCATATTCCCAGCTCCTTCATTTTTTTCTTAATGGTAGTTTTTACATAAATATGCTACCATTTTATGTTCTCAAGTTTAATTTTCTGAATACTGGTTACTTCTAAGAAACCTGATCTCTTCCCTTGCCAGATTTGTGATTGTTCCTGGATTGCCCTCATAATAAAATGTAAATGAAGGCTGCTGAGAGCTTCAGTGTGCATCATATAAAGACACAGGCCTAGAACCCAGGAAGAGAAAAGCAATGGGCCTGAAATGAAGAGAATGATGCAGTATGTACAACTAGCATATCTGAAAAATAAACCAGTAAATAAAAGCAGTAGGTAGGGCACTGATACATAAACTTGGCCTTCTCTTTTTGAATTTTTTTGTGGCCATCCCAGGATTTAAACTCAGGGCCCGATGTGTTCCTGAGCTGTTTTGCTCAAGACTGAGTCTCTACCACCACCACAGCTCCACTTCCCCCCAGCTGGTAGTTAATTGGACCTAAGCAATTCCCAGGCTTTCCTGCCTGGTCTGTATTGTATCTCCTACTGAGTTTTCTCTCTCAAAGTTGGAGCTCTACCCTCTGGGCCATTGCTTCACTTCTGGTTCTCTGGTGGTTTATTGGAGAAAATAGTCTCAGAGACTCTCCTGCTCTGCTGGCTTGAATGGCGTTCTCCTGAGAAGGCTTCAAATGGTTTCCTCAGGAATTCACTGAGGAGACACTCCACACAAACCCTTAGTCTAAATCTCGAGGACTACTAGAGAAAAATGGAAACATTGTTATACCCCAGTCCCAGGACCCCCACCAAAAAGACCACCGAGTGTCAGACTTTACAGATGTTTTAAGGTTTTATTTAAACGGGATGCAGCTCGGGTCTCATCCTACACTCCAACACAGCAGCACCTAGGAGGAGAGCCCCAAGGTAAAGATTTGCAGAGGTTATAAAGGCACACAACCAACCAGGTGTTTGGATTACCACCACGTGTTTCTCTGCTAGAAATAAGCAACAAGTGGTCACTGCCTCAAAACTTTAACCCTTCATTCCCCCCCCCCTTGACTTATGGTCTTGTGGCTCCAGCCTCAAACTAAACTCCAACAGCTCTTGATCTTGAATGGGTATGGTCCCTAACTGACCTTAGCCATACTATTAAACAACAATACCAATAATAATCAGCTCATTTTTCTTTTCTTGAGTTGTATGCTGAGTGGTTGGGTAGGATGCTTGGAGACTTCCCATGTTTCCCCACGGTTGTCCAGGGCAAAGGGTTCAGCTGGTCTGGGGTGGGAGCAATGGATCCAAGCAGCAATGCCATCCACCTTAAGGGCAGTAGGTGTAGCCAGTAGCACCATGTAAGTTCCCTTCCACCGTGGTTCCAGAAATATCAGGTTGTGTCTTCCAACAAACACCCAGTCCCCTGGTTTAAACAAATGGCAGGGGGTAGGAATAGAAGCAGAATCATATAATGCTCTAAGCTGGGTCCACATTCTCTTATGCACCATCTGTAGTCAAGCTTACACAGAAATTCAATATCATCCAAATCAGCAAGCAATTCAATCTGAAGGGTAGGGATAATGGGTGGAGGGTGTCCATACATTATTACAAAAGGAGTAAAGCCAAGCTGATAGGGTGAATTTCTTACTCTAAACAGGGCAAATGGAAACAGCGATGCACAGTCTGGGCGAGTCTCCAAGGCCAATTTAGTTAAGGTATCTTTTAGAGACCGATTCATTCTTTCTACCTGCCCTGAACTCTGGGGTCTATAAGCACAGTGCAATTTCCAATCCATCTCCAGTGCCGCAGCTATTCCCTGACTTACTTTTGAGTCGAAGGCTGGTCTATTGTCCTACCCAGTGGTGGATGGGAAGGCATCCCTGGGTAGGATTTCCTCCATGATCTTCTTAGATATGACGTTCACAGTCTCATGCTTTGTTGGGTAGGCTTTAACCCATCCTGAAAATGTGTCTACAAAAACTAGCAAATATTTATATCCAATTTTTCCAGTTTTAATTTCTGTGAAGTCTACTTCCCAATACACACCTGGCCTATCTCCATGGAGATGAGCTCCTTTTGTAACCAGTTGATTAGGGGCATTGTTGAGCTGACAGGCTTTAAAATTTTTTAACAATGTCCTCAGTGAGTTGATTTCCTTGCCTGATTTTTACTTCTGAGAGTAGGAGCAAGTTCTCCATTCTTTGGATTCCCATGTGAGAGACCCGATGGATTCTCATAAGAAACCTCTTGCCCAATCTTTGTGGCAAGATAAGTTTCCCCTCACCAGTTTTCCACCAGTCTTTATCTCTTTCTCTGTTTGGGGGTTTATAGGCCATGGAAATTTTCTTTATCCACTCCAAGTTTTCTTGGGAGTATTGAGGCTCAGGAGGCAAACCTTGTGGCCATGGGCTGGAGGCCCACCTCCTTAGCTGCCTGATTGGCCAAGTTATTTCCTTTGGTTATTGAATCAATTACCTTTTGATGGCCAGGAAAGTGCATAATGGCAATATTTGCTGGTTCCCATAAGGCCCGGATGAGGCTTAAAATTTCTTTTGCGTTTATAATAACCTTTGCCTCAGCTGTCAACAGCCCCCTCTCTTGGTAAATGGCTCCATGGACATGCACAGTGGCAAAAGCATACCGACTGTCCTTGTAAATGTTTAGTCTCTTCCCTTTTCCCATCTGTAGGGCTTTTCTTAGTGTCACTAGTTCTTCTCTTTGTGCAGACGTTCCCTGGGAGAGTGCTTCTGCCCACACTATCTCAGTGTCTGTGGTGATTGCTGCATTGGCGTACCTTTTTCCCTCTCAAATGAAACTGCTGCCATCTGTGAACCAGGTATGCTCAGCATGCGATAGTGGCAAGTCCAACCAGTCTAGCCTCTTTTCTTTCGCCTGGTCGCTCTTTTCACACTCAATTTCATGTTCTTTGTCCTTCCATTCCTGTCTTTGCTACTGTCTCTCTCTTATTGTAAACCCTTTCCACTGCAGCTACTAGATCCCTAATAGACTTTTCACTAAGTCTGTCTAGAGCCTGCAACTTTCGCTTTATGTCTGGTGCAGCTTGATTTATATAGGCAAACATAATTATCTGAGCCGACTCCTGGGTCTCAAGATCATACAGGTATAGTGACTAAAAGCTTCCATGAGCCACTCAAGATATGCTGCCAGACTTTCACTTCCTCCCTGTCTAACATTATAAACTTTGGCCATATTAGTAGGTTGGCAAGCTGCCACCTTGAGACATGACAACAGAGCCTGGCGATAGATGAGGAGTCGCTCCCTACTTTCAACTGTATTGTTGTCTCAATTGTTGGTTGGATCTCAGGAAAATAGGCAGTGATCAGGGCAGGATCCGTGATAGGTGCTCCTGTGGGGCCAGGGATATGTTTCCGGGCTGCCTCTTGGATATAGTCTCTCTCTTCCGTGGTAAAAAGACCTGTAAAAGCTGACTAAAATCATCCCAAGTGGGCTGATGAGTAAAGAGAATAATTTCAAGCAAACAAATTAAATCCTGGTGTTTCTCAGAAAAGGGGGCATTTTGGGTGTTCCAATTGTGTAGATCACTGGTAGAAAATGGCCAATATTGGAGTTACTGTTGACCATCTGAATCCACAGGACCTATGGTGCGTATGGGAAAAACAGCTGCATTAGAAGGGGGGTTGATCCCACTTTGTCGTGGAGTGACTGGCCACTCAGAAACTTTAAGGGCAGGTGCTGAGTGTTTTATAGCTCCCTCCTCCTCTTGACCATTCTCAGGTTCTGCAAAAGGAACTTGGAAAGGAGAGTATGGGGGAGGAAACATTTCTTCTTCCAAGTTATCTCCCTGAAAAACCGGAGGATACCTTTTCTTTCCCTCTGTCTCAGTTGCTTTATGCAAGTCTAGGAGGCTAGATGGAGTGGTGCCTATGGTTTCCAGTCCCGCCAGACATACAGTCCAAAAAACAATAAACAGTACAAACAAAACACATGCAGGCCTGATAGTTACAAAAAAGGGCTTACAAAGTGGAGATCTCCCAAATTGGTCCACTGACTACAGTCACGGTGGGGTTCCACACCCATGCCACACAGCAGAAAGAGCAGAGCCACAGTGGGCGAGTTGGGCCTCTGTTAGGAGGCCCTCTTGGTCAGTTCCGGCCCAACACTGAACCGACCCCCATCCCACAATTCACATGGTGGTGTTCCAAGGACTGCCCCCCCACCCCACCCCCACCCCCCCCCCCCCGCCACACACAGCGGGGTTCCAAGGACCCCCGCCCCACAAGAGGATCTTGGACATCTCCCAGTTCCTCCAGGGTCGTTGTGCAAAGTGCATCTGCCTCAACAACACTTTAGGAATCAGAGTGGACATCCTCACAAAGGAAAACGAAAGTAAAACAGACAAATGACAGGACAAGACAAATTAAAAAAGACAGCTCTGTATTACCTTTGGAGTCTGAGATCTCGGGGATCTTTGGGGGGTTCCCGGACAAGCCCTCACTAATATGGTATACCCAGGTCGCAGGATCCACGCCAAGAAGACCATCGAGGGTCAGACTTTATAGCTGTTTAAGGTTTTATTTAAACGGGCTGCAGCTTGGGTCTCATCCTACACTCCAACACAGCGGAGCCTAGGAGGAGAACCCTGAGCTAAAGTTTAGCAGGGTTTATAAAGGCACACAACCAACCAGGTGTTTGGAGTACCTCCACATGTTGCTCTGCTAGAAACAAGCAACAAGTGGTCACTGCCTCAAAACTTTAACCCTTCACATGAAGATGCTACTAGTGTGTTCTAGACACTTAACATTGGAGACACAAAACACTAATAATTATTAGATCATTTTATAGGCAAAAGGAGCAATGCAGACTGTATGAGGATCACTCCAGCTTTCAGTCCTCATATCCTGAGACAGTAAATTCACAGCAGCTCAATGCTAAGTGACAGAACTGGCATATACTGTGGATATTTGCTCCCAAATCCTGTGACACTCATTTCTCACTTTTGGCCTCAAACCTATGACCAGAGGGGAAGATGAGGAGAGAAAATCCTTCTAAGGGAAAGCAGCTATAAATAACATTGGATAGTTTGCTTATAAATTATAACCTTGGGAATGACCCTGTTAAGAAGTCAGATTGTCCAGATTAAAAAATGAAGAAGAGAAGAAATAAGGTGCCAGTGGCTGCTGTCTGTAATCCCAGGACCTCAGGAGGCTGAGATGTAGAGAAACTTAGTTTGAATCCAGACAGTGTATGAAAGTCCATGATACAGTTATTTCTAAGAGATCACAGAAATACCCAGAAGTGTTGCTGTGACTCAAGCTTAATGCAGTACCCTTGAACAAAAGGAGCCCAGGGACCATGGATAGAATCATATTTCCACCCCAGGAGCTGCCCCCTCAAAAAGAGCCTGTACTTCCATGTCTTTGTATTCTTATAGGTGAAATTCCCGAGTAGCTATACTGAATGGCACCAACCTAGGAAATTTGTATTCAGTACAATGATTTCAAAACAGAGAGACTTCTTTCAAGATAGTGCATGTTCCTGGGCTCCCCTCACTGTTCTCAGTGTAACCTGAGGGTTTCTCTGCATCACAGGCCTGCTGGAGGAAGTCTCTCTCATTGTCTGGACAGGCACAGAAAAGTCCTCACTCCTGTACAGCTGGGTAACAAACAACTCCATCTGGGTCAGTCAGTGAGGATGTGTGTGAGTGGGCTCTGAAGGTCAGGAAAAAATGGCGTCTTTGTACCCTTAGCTATCTCTCTCCCCAGTGCTCTGTTTTAACAGGAGACCTTCATTTGTGCCACCTCTCATGGCAGGCCAAGTTCTTTGCACTTATCCTGTCTTTGTGAGACTATATTCTGTTGTTCAGTTACAGTGCTCAATATAATTCAAGAGTCATTCAGGCAGACAACTAAGGCACTGAACATAACGAAATGATTCATTGCAAGCAATGTTGGGCCTATGATGCCTTTCCTATGTTTCCGGAAGCTTGGGAAATCCAAGCACATGTTGGATATCACAAAGCTTCCTGTCATCTAGGACTGGTGAAGCTCATCAGGTTTTGAAACCTTTTGACTTCTCCTAGCTGGTCCCTGGGTGGCCAGGTTTTTAGGTTGAACATAGGGCCTGAGTGCTGACCATGAGCTCAGTGCAGAAGACCAGTGCTTTCCCATTTTGTGTAACAACATCTCTTCTGGTCTGTGAGTGTATGTGTGGGTGTGTATGTGTGTACACCACGGTGTGTGTGTGCTTGGGTGGGTGTGTGCATGCACACATATACATGAGTCCTGAAGCTTGACCTCAGGACCTGAGGACTGTACCTAGTTTCTCTTGTACAATGATATCCCTCTCCCACTTGAGCCACAGAGCCACTTCAGGCTTTGTCCTAGTCATAAGGTCCTGAGAAATGAAGCCCACGATTTTATATATGCAAAGTATTCTACCACTAAGGCACATTCCCAGCCCTCTATTTCAGCTTTGTTAGTTTTTTTCTTTTTTATTGTTGTTGTTGTCAATTGAAGGAGTTGAAGTCTTGGTGTGGGTGCTCTTCCTGACCCCTTCAGCTCAAGTCTTGTGCTCTACCACTGGACCACAGAGCTACTTCCGGTTTTCTTGTGGTTCATTGGTGCTAAGTTTCTCAAGGACTTTCCTGCCTAGGCTAGCTTTTAACCATGATCCTCAGATCTCATCCTCCTGAGTAGGTAGTATAACCAACATGAGCTCAAGCACCCAGCTTCCCCTTCAGGTTCTTTGTAGTGAATTGGAGATAATAGTCTCATAGTACCTTTTGTGTCTGAGATAGTTTGGAACCCAGATCTTTAGAACTCAGCTTCCCGAGAAGGCAGGATGACAGACTTCAGCTACTGACCCCTTGGCCATAGCTTCTGCTGCAAGGGGGTCCATGGCTCCACGTGGTGGAGTGCTAGCCATTAGCCCAAGAGATAAGGGTCAGTGCCTCAGCCTCAGGGTCAAGGTTCATGACCAAGAAAAAACCAAACCAAACCATTGTCTGCTGTAGACAACTCACGAGACTTCAGTAATACATAATTTTGTCCCTGACATGGGGGCCTATCTGAGCCTCAATATTCTTGTCTGTATAATTATCTAAGTTGTGGAGCTCTTACACAGACAAGATGTAAGTATGCACCTGGTTAAGGACATAGCACATGGCACTCTTTGCACCACTCAGCACACTGCATCCTGTGAAAGACTCAGCACATAGCACCCTGTGCAGAACTTAGAATGGAGCACCCAATGGAGGACTCAGCACATAGCTCCATTCCACAAGCTGTCATTAGAATTAGGGTGCTTTCATCAGTATCACCATTCTTTGAGGAAAATTTGCAAACCTTAAAAGTTCACAATTAATGGCTTAGTGGGGTGTTTTTCTGGGGAGAGGGTGTTAGTCATGGGGCTTGAACTCAAAGCTCTACCACTCGGAGCCACATTTTGAGATGTCTCTCAGACTTCCTGCCAGGACTGGGTTTTAAAGTCCCTGAGGAGCTAGGATAACGGGCATAAGCCAGGATGACATGGGTAACCCGTGGAGCAGGGTTGCAGCAGTTTACATGTGACTAAGTCAGGTTAGGTGGAAGCTGTCAGCACCAGACTCCTAGCTTGCTCTGTAATGAGGTATTTGAAGTTCTGTCCTTCTGTAGAATATCCTACCCTTTTTTGGCATCATACCTGGGGCTTGAGTAAGAGCTTAGACACTGTCCCTAAACGTTTGTGCTCAAGGCTAGCACTCGATTGAAAGACAGCAGAACTTCTGAGTTTTCTGTTTTGTGGCACTGAGGAATCGAACCCAGGGCTTCGTGCTTACTATGAAAGCACTCAACCACCAAGCCTCAGGAGTGAACGAGGTATAAATAGATAGAGACTTATGTATATAAATATTATATACACAAAAAGAGATTACTGCATAATATTAAATTATAGATAATATTGCTACCAATACTTAGGTATTAAATGATGTCTCCATTTAATGATGTGTCCCAGTTAACAATTAATAAAGCATTAATTAATAATTACTCAATATCCCATAACTGTTTATCATATATATATACATATATCCATACATATAATTTGATATTTCATAGAATGAGAACAATGTCTATATATTATTAAATTATGCATCATGTGTTACTCCCAATTATTAGTTGTTTAATTATGTCACCTTGTAATTTTTATTTTGTTAATGCTTAAAAAAATATTACTTAAACTTAGTGCACATCCTACACTTATTGCATGTAATGTTATCCTAGAATGATTCACTACTAATTCAATCTGTTTATCATTTATTGTAGTGGTAACTCTTCTACCTATGATGTTTTCTACCTTTATTACATCCTATTACATAGCATATAGATTTGCATCCAAATTATACATCCTACCTGACACAGAGCACTTTCAAAGAAAAGGAATACCTGTGTCGTGCTCAGCTTCTCACTCCAAGATTACATTTTTGGGAGTGCTGGGATCTAAAATCAGGGCAAAGAAGGCTCAGTTCATGAATGGGTGACTTCCAGCACAGCAGCCCCTAGCCAATTCAGCTGCCTGGCAGTGCCCAGGCCCTGAGATTGAGCCCTGTATGTTGACTCCAAATTGTGCTTAGAGTAGTTATTCATTTTATTTTTTTATTCATTTACTATTTATTTTATTGACTGCTATAACACATGGAATATTTACTACATTTATTAAATAAGATATAGAATTGCCTATGCATGAAACTTCACACCTGACACCCAGGACTTTCACAGAAAAAGAAAACATGTGTCACCCTGTGTCCTACTGCATGATTCAATTTTTGTTAGTGCTGGCATCTGAACTCACAGCCTACAAGGCCAAATTCATGAATGGGTGAGTGTCAGTACACCAGCCTGGGGCATATGGAGCCGACAAGCAGTTCCCAGCACCTGAGATTTAGCCCCACGGGTTGACAAAACAAGAACAGGTGGACATGCAGTTGGTAGTACACAAATAAATATAGATCTTTATAGAGTACCAGAGATGTCTATATATTATTTAGTTATATAGGCTACATTCCTACCAATTCTTGGGTATTTATTATGCCTCCATGTAATTAATATTACTGTTTTCATCCTTAATGAATTATTAATTATATCAACCACTGTCCCGAAACTGTTGTGTCTATGTAATTAATAGTATTCTTTTAATGTGTTAAAATATTCATTAAAATCCATCAGCCTCCTAAAATCACTCTGTAATTTTATGCTAGTATCATTCAGGAACAAGTAATACAACCTTGACATTCATAACTTTCCATCGGTATTCCTATGAATAGGAACGAGAATCTTAGGATCTCCCTTCATTGGTAGGGGTCAGGACCCAGCTTCAAACACAGGGCCTATGTTGTCATGTTGGTCCATGGCTTCTCTGGAAGAACGACAACATTCAGCAATGCCAGGTAACCAACACTTTTCAGCCCTGTCATTTAGACCCAGGATGGTCACCTTGAAAATCAAACAAATGTAAAACCGGCAGCCATCTGCAAGTTACTGGGGTTTTTTTTCTGTGTCTTTTCATTTATTTATTTTTCCTGTCAGCCTTTGAGGCCCAGGAACCTAGGTTCGGCTGTGGGTCCAGTGGCTGCAACCCAGGCTAGAGTGATCAAAGCTGAGAAGAGTTGCCATGCCCTGAATTCAAGCCCTGTGCTTGGCAAAATAAAAATATGTAATACATACATGCATACATACATATATACATTAAAAATATTTAGCAATTATTAGGCTACTTGGAGTTGTATTCACGCCATTTTTTCTGCTGGGCCTGGGATTTGAATTCAGGGTCTGGGTAAATCTGCAGTACTGTAGGGGAAGGGAAAGCTCACAGTGCTGGAAGATAAGAAAGACAGGCCTGTTCCTAGCACTCGCAAAAATAATATTTGTATACATTTTAAATACATGATTTATACTTACATACACATATTTACTGCATATTGCATTTAGTGTAGTTATTCATTTTATTTTGTTTTTTATTCATTCATTATATATTTTAGAGAGTATGATTACATTTATAACATTTTTTACATCCTATTACACAGAACAGAGATTTGCCTATGTATTATACATCATTCCTGAGACCCAGGACATTCACTGATAAAGAAAACAAGTGGGACACTTGCCTTCTTCCACCAGGATTAAGTTTTTGGCAGTTCTGTGATTTGAACTCTGGGACTAGAAGGCCCACTTCATGAATGGGTCAATGTTAGCCCACCAGTCTGACGCAAGTGAAGTTGTTGAGCAAATTTGAGGACCTGAGATGAAGCCCTAGGAGTGGCCAATATATAAACAGATAGATGTGTAGATTGAAGCATGTGTGTGTATTTACATATGTATATGAATCTATAAATAAAGTTATATAGAGAGACAGATAGACATTTATGTAGATTCTAGTGTATAACTCTATACAAAGAATGATGACCTATATCTTATTTTTATATATTCTATTACTATGAATTATTTGGTCTAAAATTATGCCTCCATTAATTAATCATGGTAGGAGACTTAATAAAGTATTAATTAAATTAATCAATGACCTATATTTATTGTGTACAATCTTATACTACAATGACTAGCTAATTAGTAGTTCAATTGGTACATTACAAAGATTCTATCATTGTTCTTATAGATAGGAACGAGTAGGTGAAAGTCCCAGGATCAAACTGAGGGCCTAGGTGTCTTGGTTGGGCTCAGGCTTCACTGACAGCCCACCAGCCTTCGGCCATGCAAGGACATGTACAATTTTCAAGCCGAGGCATTGAGAGCCAGGGTGGCTCTCAAGGAAACAAAGGTAAAACTATTGTCTAAAACTTCCTGGTTTTTCCTCGACCATCTTGATTGCTTTATTTTTTTTTTTTTTTGCCAGAGCTGCGAGTTGAACTCAGGTCGTAGGATCCCTGGATCATCTGTAGGTGTAAAAGCTGCACCCCAGCCTAGGGTAATCAAGGCTGAGGCAGAGTTGTGATGACCTGAGTTCAAGCCCCGTGCCTGCCCTCCCAAAAAAGTTAAGGTCCTGGCTAGGAGTTTGGGCCATTTGATCTGCCATACCTGGAATTTGAACTCAGGGACTGGGTAACACTATTGTGTTCTGGGTGAAATGAAAGCTAACCTCCTAGAAGAAAAAAAAATTTGGAGCATTTCCCAGTGTGTGAATTCCAGCCCTAGAAATGGCAAAGAATAATATTTATATACATGGATAATATCTATCATATATATCTATTTGCATAGATATTACATATTGTATCTAGGGCACAATATTTCCCACAGAAAGGAAATCAGGTCAACATTGGCTTCTTACACCACCTATTGACTTCAGCACTCCTGGGATTTGAACTCAGGGCCTGGAATGTCTAAATCATCAAGGGGTCAGTTAAGGACAGCAGCCTCAAATAAATTCAATGCCAGGCAGTTCTCAGGGCCTGAGTTCTAGCCACATGAGTGTCCAATATATAAATAGATAGATGTGTAAATTGCTGCAAATACGTGTGTATAAGTATATATAGTGAGAGAGAGAGATGTATATGTATATTCCACTGTACATTTAAATATAAATATATTTATAGAATGTGAGATGTCTATATATTATTAAATTATATGTAATATATTACTAATAATTATTAGGTATTAAATTATGCCTCCATTTAATGAAGTATCATGGATTAAGGCACAATAAAGTACTTCCTTTTGTAAAGGGAGCTCTGGGACAATTTCTAGGCTCATAGTTCAAGCCTCAGGATCTGCACTAAAAAAAAGCCAGTGGATGTTCACTGATAGAAATACATGCATATATACACAGACACATGCAATTGCATGTGTCTGTGTATATATGCATGTATTTCTATCAGTGAACATCCATAGTCGTTATGAACAATAGCACCCAGCTAACAAATTTGCTTTGAATAGAATGATGTCATAGCACAGAGAGTGCTTTCAAGACTGTGCATGTTCCTAGTCAAAAAAAAATTAAGAGGGGGGACCAAGATGGCGACGGAGCAGTAGGGAAACGCCACAGCTCTCTCCAACCAAAAAGAGAGTTCGAGTTCCAACGCTTAATCTCCCCAAGAGACCGACAACAACAAAAAGACGAACACTCAGAGAAAAACCAGAGGCGGAGAATAACAAAAAAAGAAAGAGAGGAAAAGAAGAATTTCAGAACAGAGAAAAGCGAAGACCCCTCCCCCAACCTTTACTGGCCGCCCGGCAGTGCGACAAGCCGCAGCCGGGGGGCTGCGAGAGCCCCAGAGACACAGCAGAGACACAGGGGGCCGCTTTCAGATCACCAGGTACCGGTTTGCAGAACAGCTGATCGCCAGGAACAGAGAAACCTACCAGCCTGGAGTCTCCACAAGGATACCACCCCCACCCCTCACTCTCCACCCGAGCAGAGAGGCTCCATCCCGCCAAAGCCGCTCGGCACCAGCAGCGCGAGAAAGGGACCTGTTGGCAGACCACCCGCCCGCCCAATCGCGATCGCAGCGACCTGGCTGGGCCATTTGGGCCCCAGAGGCTCCGCGAAGAAGCTGCCTGAGCGTGGACACTTTGACCCGACAGCTTCAACAGAGGCAGAGATAGAAAAGAATCACCACCGCCCAACCCAGCCCGGATTGCAACAACAACTGATGACCTACACCACACAGAAACAACCAGCTCCAGGGTGAGTACCCCACAGGGGAAGTGTGTCCCTCAAGGGAGACCAGAGCTGGAGGGAATCCCCAGACCCTGACCTAGAGTCCCTACCCCAACACCCGGACCACAGGACCCACTAAAACTGGGAACTGTTTGAGAGCTCCACCAGCCCGTGGAGCACACTCAGCTGGCCAGGCTAGAGCAAGAGCACCCCTGGAAGGGAGCTTAAATGCCCAAACCAGGAACAGCGCCCCTGGGTCAAGACTACCAACAGTAGAAGAAATTTGAACTGTGTCCCCCAGGCTGCATAACCTAGGTGGTACACACATCAGCACAGGCCTAACAAGCGTGCTCCAGGCTGGGGCCGGAACCAGGCCTGGGGATCCGGCGCCTGAACAACACAACCAACTCCTCCCAATTGAAGTAAAAAGCTGAGCATACGCCTCAACAGAGGGGAGAAAACCAGGAAACAACACTCCCCGGGAAGCACGCCTGTGACAACAAAAGACCTGGAGGCCCAGGACAAGAGAAGCCCAAACCCCACCAAAACTCCACCCATAAACCCTAGACTAGGAATTGGGCAACACAGGCTGCCAGCACCTGATAGTAAGCAGGAGCTCAGAGTGTTAAGGCGGCTCAGCAATAGAGTGATAGTCTTGGATGTATGAGGCCCTGGATCTGATTCCTCAGCATCACAAAAGCAAAAAGGCTCAGAAGTGGTGCTGTGGCTCAAATGGTAGGGTGCCAGCCTTGAGCTGAAAAGCTGAGGGACAGCACCCAAACCTAGAGTTCAAGCCCACAACCAGGCCAAAACAAACAAACAAAAACACATCAGGAGCCCATAGCAGACTCCAGTATTTGGGAGAGTGCATCCAGAGCATCTGTTCTTCACAAGAGCATGCGTAGGAGCAAACACAAGCAGTCTAGGCTGCTCAACCCTTCCAAAGGCGGGAACTGCCAGCAATCTACAGCAAAGAGCTGAGAATCCAGCTGGAAATAGGCTCCCAACAGAACCCAGATCAGGCACAGACTCTCTCTACCAATACAGAATCAGCAACCAAGCAAAGACAGACACACCAAAACAAAATTGAAGAGCAGTCTCCTGAACCTCCATGCGAAAATCACAGAGAAAAATCACAAGGTTTACCACCACCCTGGACAGCAAGCTCACCTCAAAAGCCAGCAGCCATGCAGGGGAGAGCCCCAGTGGGAGCAAAGCAGGAATGGAAGACAAAAGCTACATCCAAGAGTTGCTGGAGGCAATGACTCAAGAAATAAAGCTAGAAATTGATCAGAAATTGAAAGAGCACAAGGATGAACTATCCAAAGAGATAGAGGGTATCAAACAAGAGATGCATGCAAAAATAGAAGCTGCACAAACCTCAGTAAGAAGTGAGATAAATGCCAAATTAGAGGTAATGCATACCTCATTGAGAGGTGAGATCAGTACTCTGAGAACCAATATTGAATCCATAAAGGGATCCATTTCCTCCATGCAAACCACAATAGAAGCCACTGTCAACAGAGTGAATGAAATGGAAGGTAGAGTGTCAGATACAGAAGACAGAATACACCAACTGGACCAAAAAGTGACAGATATGGAAAAATCACTCAAATTAAACCAAAGGGATATTCAAGAGCAAGCAGATAATGCTAAAAAATTTAACCTTCGCATAATTGGAGGGGACGAAGGTGAGGAATTCCAGAGCAAGGGAATGCAACACTTATTTAACAATATAATCAATGAAAATTTTCCCCACCTCAAAAACGACCATCTTAACTACATCACAAAAGCTTATCGAACACCCAACAAGCAAGACCCCAGGAGAAACACTTCTAGACACATTATAGTAAAAATGATAGATCTGAATAATAAGGAAACAATCTTGCATGCAGCAAAAATGAAGAAGGAGCTATACTACAACGGGAAAAAAAATAAGAATTACTGCAGATCTCTCCACACAAACAATGAATGCAAGAAAAGCCTGGGAAAGCACCATACGAGCCCTGAGAGCCAATAACTGCCAACCCAGACTGATCTACCCGGCAAAGCTAGCATTCACATTCGATGGAGAACTGAAAATTTTAATAGCAAAGAAAAACTAAATGAATACATAAACATTAAGCCAGCATTACAAAGAATTCTAAGAGGGGGGACACAACCTGAAGAAAGCAACCAGGAACTGGGGCCTGCCCCAAACAGGAGTTACTCAAAGTCTAACTGAGCAAGCACAGGAGGAAAGGAAAGAAGAAAAACTTAGGAAAACGGAATGGCAGGGACAACAATGCATCTCTCTATACTTTCTCTTAATATAAATGGGCTGAATTCGCCAATTAAAAGAAAACGAACTGAGGACTGGATCAGAAAACAAGACCCATCCATCTGTTGCCTTCAGGAGACCCACCTCTCAGCCAAACATACAAACAAACTCAGAGTGAAGGGGTGGAAAAGGATCTACCAATCAAACGCCCCCAGTAAGAAAGCAGGTGTAGCTATCCTGATATCTGACAAAATAAACTTTTCATTAAAATCAGTACAGAAAGACAAGGACGGACACTACATATTAATAAAGGGAACAATCCAAGAGGAAGATATAACCATCATCAACTTATATGCCCCAAATATTGGTGCACCCAGATATGTCAAAAAAATGCTCTCAAACTTACAGAATAAAATAGATCCCAATACGATAATACTAGGAGACTTTAACACACCACTCTCGCCAAAGGACAGGTCTACCAACCAGAGGATTGGCAAAGAAGCTACCGAATTAAGAGAGGCCATACTTCAAGTGGAATTAACTGACATCTACAGAGTATTTCACCCTAAAACAACACAGTACACATTCTTCTCAGCAGCTCACGGAACTTTCTCCAAAATAGACCATATCATAGTTCATGCAAGGAACTTAAGCAAATACAAAGGGATCGACATAATCCCCTGTATCCTATCTGACCACAGTGGAATCAAGCTAGCTCTCAATAACAAAGCATACCATACCGCAGAAATTTCTCTAATACATGGAAATTGAACAGCACACTCCTTAACAATGCCTGGATAACAGAAGAGATCAGAGAAGAAATAAAGCATTTCCTACAACTCAATGAAAATGAAAACACCTCACAAAGAAACTTGTGGGACACAGCAAAAGCAGTCCTGAGGGGCAAATTTATTGCCCTCAGTGCCCACATCAAGAGAATGGAGACAGACCAAGTAAATAATCTCATGTTGCAATTAAAACAGCTAGAAAAACAAGAAAAAAGGTGACCTAAAGCTACTAGACGAAGCCAGATAACCAAATTAAAAGCAGAGATTAACCAATTAGAAAATCAGAAAACCATAACCAAAATAAACCAAACAAAAAGCTGGTTCTTTGAAAAAATAAACAAAATTGATGGCCCATTGGGTAGATTAATTTAAAAAAGATTAGAGGAAACCCATATTAATAGGATTAGGGATGCCATGGGAAACATCACAACACGTACCCAAGATATCCAAACAATTCTAACAGACTACTTTCAAAAGCTATACTCTCTAAAGGAAGAAAATCGGGCAGAAATGGATGCATTTTTAGAGAAATACAAGTTACCCAAACTGAGCAAAGAAGAAGTTAACCAATTAAATAAGCCAATATCCTATAATGAGATACAGGAAGCTATCAAAAGTCTTCCAACAAAAAAAAGTCCAGGACTAGATGGATTCACAGCAGAATTCTATAAGACCTTTAAACAAGAACTAATACCCATACTCCTCAAGCTCTTCAGAGAAACAGAGAAGGAGGGAGCTTTCCCAAACTCATTCTACGAAGCCAATATCACACTCATCCCCAAACCAGGCAAAGACCCAACCAAAAAGGAGAATTAAAGGCCAATCTCCTTGATGAACACAGATGCAAAGATCCTTAACAAGATTCTAGCTAACAGAATCCAGAAACACATAAAAATATAATTCACTATGACCAGGTAGGCTTCATCCCAGAGACACAGGGATGGTTTAACATACGTAAGTCAATAAATGTAATCCAACATATCAACAGAGCCAAGGTCAAGAATCACATGATTATCGCCACAGATGCAGAAAAAGCCTTTGACAAAATTCAACATTCATTCATGGTAAAAGCTCTGGAGAAAATAGGAATAGAAGGAACATTTCTAAAAACAATAAAAGCCATTTATGACAGACCAATAGCCAATATTATACTTAATGGGGAAAAGCTACAACCAATTCTCCTAAAATCAGGAACAAGGCAAGGATGCCCACTGTCTCCACTCCTCTTCAATATAGTCCTAGAAACTTTAGCCAGGGCAATAAGGCAAGAAAAAGACATTAGGGCTGGGAATTTGGCTCAGTGGTAGAGCGCTTGCTTTGCATGCCTGAGGCCCTGGGTTCGATTCCTCAGCACCACATTAGCAACAAGAAAAAAGCCGGAAGTGGTGCTGTGGCTCAAGTGGTAGGGCACTAGCCTTGAGCTGAAGAGCTGAGGGACAGTGCTCAGGCCCAGAGTTCAGGCCCTACAACCGGACCAAAAAAAAAAAAACAAAAAAAAAAAAAGAAAAAGACATTAAAGGGATCCGCATAGGGAAAGAAGAAGTTAAGCTATCCCTTTTTGCAGACGACATGATACAATACCTCCACGATCCCAAAACCTCCATCCCCAAACTCTTAGAAATCATAAATCACTTCGGCAAAATAGCAGGATACACAATAAACCCACAAAAAACAGTTGCCTTCCTATACACTGATAATGTACAGGAAGAGAGGGAAATAAAGGGAGCAACCCCATTCACAATAACCTCCCGAAAAATAAAATATTTAGGAATTAACCTAACCAAAGATGTAAAAGAACTATTTAATGAGAATATAAAAAGTTAAAGAAAGAAATTGCAGAAAACACTAGGAAATGGAAAGACCTCCCATGCTCTTGGATAGGCCGACTTAATATAGTAAAGATGGTAATACTTCCAAAACTAATATACAAATTCAACGCAATTCCTATTAAAATCCCAATGATGTACATCACTGAAATACAGAAAACAGTCCAAAAATTCATATGGAACAACAAAAGACCTAGAATAGCCAAAACAATTCTAGGGGATAAAGACAATATGGGAGGGCTATCCATGCCAAACTTCAAACTCTACTACAGAGCTATAATAACAAAGACAGCATGGTACTGGCACAAAAACAGACCCGAAGACCAATGGAACAGAATAGAAGATCCAGAAATAAATCCACAGGCCTACAGCCAGCTGATATTCGACAAAGGAGCCAAAGACATACAATGGAAGAAACACAGCCTCTTCAACCGCTGGTGCTGGGAAAACTGGGCAGCCACATGCAGAAAACTAAAAGGGGACCCCAGCCTATCACCATGCACCAACATCAACTCAAAATGGATTAAAGACCTTAACATTAAACCTGAATCTCTGAAAGTACTGCAGGACAGAATAGAAGAGACACTTGAACTAATAGGCACAGGAAGGAACTTCCTGAACAGAGTCCCAGGGTCACAACAAATTGGAGAGAGACTGGACAAATGGGACTACCTTAAAATAAAAAGCTTCTGCACAGATAAAGCTATCGCAACCAAGCTAGAAAGACAACCAACTAATTGGGAAAAAATATTTACCAGCAATATATCAGACAAGGGGTTAACATCCTGTATATACAGGGAACTCAAGAAATTAATCCCTCCCAAACCTAACAAACCAATTACTAAATGGGCAAGGGAACTAAAGAGGGACTTCTCAAATGAAGAAATAAAAATGGCAAAGAAACACATGAGGAAATGTTCATCATCCCTGGTGGTGAAGGAAATGCAAATAAAGACAACCCTGAGATACCACCTTACCCCAGTCAGAATGTCCCACATCCACAAATCAGCCAACGACAAATGCTGGAGGGGATGTGGAGAACGAGGAATGCTATTACACTGCTGGTGGGAATGTACACTCATACAACCACTTTGGAAAGCAGTCTGGAGGGTCCTTAGAAAGCTAAAGATTGACCTCCCTTACGACCCAGTCATACCACTCCTAGGCATCTACCCTGAACAACAGGAACCAATATACAAGGACACGTGCACCTCCATGTTTATTGCAGCACTGTTCGCAATAGCTAGGATATGGAAACAACCTAGATGCCCCACCACAGATGAATGGATCCAAAAATTGTGATATCTATACACAATGGAATATTATGTAGCCATTAGAAATGACAAAATAATGGCATTTGCAGGGAAATGGATGGAGCTAGAAGGAATCATGTTGAGCGAGTTAAGCCAAGAACGAAGAGACAAACAGTACATGGTCTCCCTGATAAGTGGATGATAAATCCAAAATGTTAGGTGATATGACAAAACTAACAGGACTTAAGAAACAAAGAACTCCCACTCATCTGTTTGAACCACTACCAAATATCCCCATGCTGCTGATCACATATATGGTATATAACATGTGAGCACCATTATATATTACAGACTGTGATAGACAATTTGCTCCAGGAAAGCCAGAATGAACTTGTGACTTTAACGAGCCTCATTATTCCACAATACTGTGAATTACCGGAAATTAAGTAATCACTAAACCACAATCAAAAAAAAAAAAAAGAAAAAAGAACCTTGGGGAAGGGAGGGAGGGAGGGGATGGTAGGGGGAAAACAATGGAGTGGGTAACAATGTTCAAGAGCATGTGTACTCATTACCTCACTCATGTAACTGTAACCCTCTGTATAGTATCTTTACAATAAAAAAGAAAAGAAAAGCCAAAAAAAAAATTAAGACCGTGGCTTGGAATTTGCACCATTTTTCTGACAGGCCTGGGAGGCCAACTCAGGGTCTGATTATCTCTCTGGCACTGTGGGGGAGGGGAAACCCACCATCGTTGAAGACAAAATTTCAGACCAGCTTCCATGGACTGAATTCAAGCCCCAGTACTGGAAAAAATAATATTCATACATGAGATCTATTTACATACATGTGTTCACTCCACATGACATTTATTACCCTTATTTATTTATTATTTATTTTATTTAGTATTATTACATATTTAACATTAATTTCATTTATTACATCTTATGACATGGATTTATTTGGATACAGATTATACATCATACAGAGACCCAGGACTTTCACAGAGAAGGAAAAAATGGGTCAAAATTGGCTTCTGACTCCACATATAAACTTTTGGCCATGCTGGGATTTGAACTCACAGCCCACAATGCACAAATCATGAGTGGGCCAGTTGTAAAACAAAAGCCTTTGGCAAACTGAACTGCCAGCCACTTCTGAGATCAAGCAATAGTAGTGGTGGATAGATAGATAGATAGATAGATAGATAGATAGATAGATAGATAGATAGATAGATAGATAGATAGATAGATAGATAGATAGATAGATAGATAGATGTGTAGTTTGCTATGTATATGAGAGAGAATGTGAGGATATTAAATTATATATATTATGGATTATTAGTTATTAAATTATGCCTTCTTTGAATGAAATGAAGTATCATCGTTGAATACTTATTAAAGCATTAATGTAAAAGTAGTCAGTATTCCTTAATTGGGAGAATCATACCATGGTGCTAGAATGGAAGACAATACTTTTTGTGTGGCATTCTATAAGAGAACCATGAACTAACTGCAAACTTAATTGTTACTTTTATAACATTCCATTAGGCATTCCCATGGATAGGAATGATTTCTCAAGATCTCCCTCCATTTGTAGGTGGCAGTCGGGGCACTTCAACTCCAGGCCTGGGTATTTTACTTCAAAATGCAAACCATTGGAATGACACTGTGAAGATATCAGATTGTCAGGATGAAAGAAAAGAATGAGAAGAAAAGAAAGCAAAGTGTCAGTGAATCCTACCTGTAATCCTAGCTCTTCAGGAGGCTGAGAGGTAGAGAATGCCAGTTTGAATTCAGCCAGGACAGGAAATTCCACCACACTCTTATTTCTGAGGGATTACAGGAATAAAAAATTCCCATGAATGGGGCTATGACTCAAGGGCAAAGCACTACCCTTGAGCAAATGGAGCTCAGGAACATTGCCTAGGCTCATAGTAAACCCCCCGGACCTTCCAATAATAAAAAGCCAGTAACAACATGTCACCCCCTGTATGTATGAATGTATTTCTATTGGTGAAGGTCTAGAGTTCCTATGATGAAAGGTATCCAGCTAGGAAATTTACTTTGAATAGAATGATTTCATAGAACAGAGAGAGTTTTCAAGACAGTGCATCTTCCAGGGCTCCTCTCACTGTTCCCATTGTAGCCTGAGGTTTTCTCCACATCAGGGACTGCTGGAAGAAGTCTTCCTCATTGTTGGAACAGGCCTCACTCCTGTACAGCTGAGTGATTTTAAAAAAACTCCTTCTAGGCCAATTAGTGTGGAGTGTGGGTGGGCTCTGAAGGCCAGGAGAAAAAGGCCTCTATGCACCTCAACCTATCTCTCTGTCGAGAGCTCTCTTGTGACGGGAAGACTTCATTTGTGCACCTCCCATGGCCAAGTTCCCTGCAATTATCCTGTCTTTGTTAGACTATGTTCCAGTGTTGAAATAACCTGCTACAATTAATTCAAGGGTCGTTCTGGCAGACAACTAGGGAGCTCAACCTAATGAAATGATTCACTATTGGCAATGATCCTCCCTGCGTTTTTAGAAGCTTGCTAAATCAAAGCACATGTGTAATATCACTATGCTTCCTGTCGTCTAAGGCTGGTGAAACTCGTCAGATTTTGAAATTTTGACCTCTCCTAGTTGGGCCCTGGATGGCTGTGTTTCAGGGTTGAACACAGGACCTGGGTACTGACTATGAACTCATTGCAGAAGCTCAGTTCTTTATCATTTGGTGTCACAGCTTTACTTCTGGTATCTGTGTGTGTATGTTTGTGTGCATGTATGTGTGTTCGTATACTTGTCCTGGAGCTTCAACTCAGGACCTGAACACTGTACCTGAGTTTCTCCTGTACAAGGATAGCACTCTACCACTTGAGGCACACAGCCACTTCAGGCTTTTTTCTAGAGATGTAGTACTAAGGAATCAAACCCAGGGATTCACACATGCAAAGCACTGTACTCCTAAGACACATTCCCAGCACTCTACTTCAGGTTTCTTTCTTTTGTTGGAAATTGGAGGAATTTAAATCTAGGACTAGGTGTTATCCTTGAGCTCTTTAGCGAAAGCCAATCGCTCTACCACTTGAGCAACAGCACACCTTCAGGTTTTTGGTGGGTCACTGGAGAGAAGCGTCTCAAGGAATTTCCTACCCAGGCTGGCTTTGGACCTCAGCTCTCAGCATCCTGAGTACCTAGGATGACAGGCACGAGTCAGCAGCGACTAGCTTCCACTTCAAGTTTCTAAGTGGTGAATAGGAGATAATAGTCTCATGGGACCTTTTGTGTCTGGGATAGTTTTGAACCCAGATCGTCAGATCTCAGTTTCCTGAGTAGGCAGGATGACAGACCTCAGCTACTACATGACTAGACTGTAACACTCTGTTGCAATGGGGTCCTTGGCTCCACATGGTAGGGTGCTACCCATGATCCCCACTGGTAAGTGTCAGTGGCTAGGCCCTGAGTTCATGGTTCATGATCAAGAAATAAATCAAAACAATTGTCTGCAGGAGACAACTCACTAGAATTAGGTACATACATAATTTTGGCCCTGACATGAGGACATATCTGAGCCACAAGTTTCTCATCTGCACAATCATCTTACTTGTGTAGCTCTTAAAAGAACCAGATGAAAAAATGAAAAATTGCACCCCATGAAGGACTCAGCACACAACTCATGAAAGACTCATCACATAGCTGTAACCCACATAATGTCATTAGAAATAGGGGGCTTTCATCAGTATCACCATTCTTTCAGAAACATGCCATATACAGTCCAAATTTAAATTTTAAAGGGGTGAGATTTTTTTGGGGGGGAGTCAGCCACGGGGATTGCACTGAAATGTTGGGGGTACTGTCCTAAGATCTGTTGATCAGACTAGAACTCTAACACTTTAAGCCACAGCTCAGTGTTTTACAGACTTCCTGACAGGGTTGGGTTTTAAATGCACCAGTGTCAGATCTCAGCCCCCGAGTATCTTGGATGACAGGATGAGCAAGCCAGCAGCATCTAGTTCATGGAACTGGGTTGCAGCGGTTTACCTCTGGCTAATTCAGGTTAGATGGCAAATGTCAGTATTAGACTCCCAGCTTGCTCTGTGATGAGGTATTTGCAGCCCTATCCTTATATAGTTGAGCTCAGAACATTCTCTTTTCCTTTTTTTTTTTTTTTGTTTTTGTTTTGGTGCCAGTCCTCGGTCTTGAGTAAGGGTCTAGACACAGTCCCTAAGCCTTTATGCTCAAAGCTAGTCCTCGAATGTTTGAGCTACAGCAAACCTTCTGGATTTTTCTATGCACATGGTAGTGAGGAATCGAACCAAGGGCTATGTACTTACTAGGTGAGCACTCTACCACTGAGCCCCAGTAGTGACAATTGTATAAACAGATAAATGTGTAGATTGGTAGATAGACAGACAGACAGATAGATAGATAGATAGATAGATAGATAGATAGATGGATAGATAGATAGATAGATAGATAGATAGATAGATAGATAGATAGATAGATAGATGTAGATATATTTAATGAGAGATGTCTGTAAATTATGAAATTGCATATTTGATATTTCTACCAAATATTGCCAATTAAATTATTCCTTCCTTTTTTAAGTATCATGATTAAATGCAAAATAAAATATTAATTGATAATTTGTCAATGTATTATAATTGTTGTGAATAATTTTATAATATAATCGTACACTACTAATGTAATTGTTACTTTTAGAACATTCTATTTGTACAGATGCCTATTGGAAAGCGTTTCTTTTTTTAATTTTAATTTTAATTTGTTTTAAATTTTTGGGGGGGTTCCGGTCGTGGGGCCTGAACTCTGGGCCTGGTCGCTGTCTCTCAGCTCTTCAGCTCAAGGCTAGTGCTCTACCACTTGAGCCACAGCGCCACTTGTGGCTTTTTTCTTTTTGCTTATGTTGTGCTGAGTAATCAAACCCAGTGCCTCTAGCATGCAACACAAGCACTCTACCACTGAGCCACCTTTACATCCATGGAAAGCATTTCTTAGAATCTTCCGCCAGCCGTTCATTATTGGGAAACCCGGGATTCAAACTTCAGGCCTATGTTTCTGATTTCAGCTTGGCTTCCCTAATATCCATCCAAACATCAGCAAGGTAAGGTCATGTACATTGTCTGGGCATTGTTATTGAACCCCAGGATGGTACAATACAAAGGGAAAAAAAGTAAAACCACCTTATTGAACTTCTCAGTTTTATCCTTTTCCTTTTTATTTTTTTTTTTGCCAGTCCTGAGATTTGAACTAAGGACCTAAGATCCCAGGATCTTCTTTGGCAGAGTTGCCAAGACTTGAGTTCAAGCCCGGTACTTGGACTACAACCAAATAATAATAATAACAACAACAACAACAACAATAATAATAGTAATAATAATAATAATAAGGCTCTGGCTTGGAATTTGCACCATTTTACTGGCAGGCCTGGAATTTAAACTCAGGGTCTGGGTAAATCTGTGGCACTGTGAGTGAAGGGGAAGATCACCGTCCTAGAAGACAAGAAGTTCAGAAAAGTTCCAAGGGCCTGAATTGAAGTCCCAGTACTGAAAAAAATAATACTCATATATGAGATCTATTTATATACATGGGTTTATTCCATATGTCATTTTTACCATTATTATTTAGTATTATTACACATAAAACATTTATTTTATTACATCATATCACATATACTGAGACATAGGACTTTCACAGAGAAGGAAAAAATGGGACAAAATTGGCTTCTTACTCCATGAATACATTATTGGCCATGCTGGGATTTCAACTCACAGCCTACAATGTCCAATCCATAAATGGGGTCACAGTATTAGCCCACCAGCCTCCAGAAAACTGAGCTGCAGCCAGGAAGTTCTGAGGACCTGTGATCAAGCCACAGTAGTGCCATATATATATACATATATATACATATATATATGTATATATACATATATATATGTATATATATGTATATATATGTGTATATATGTATATATATGTGTGTGTGTGTGTGTGTGTGTATGTGTGTGTGTGCTTGTGCGCACATGTGCATGAGTGCATCTTGGTAGTAGTGCTTGAATTCAGGGCCCGTTCTCTGTCCCTCAGTTTTTTCATTCAAGGATAGCCCTCTACCACTTGAGCCACAGCTTTTCTTCCAGCTTTCAGGTGGTTCTTGGGAGAGGAGACATTTCTTGTTGGGCTGCATCTTAATGTTAGTACTCCGATCTCTGCGTGCTGAGGGAGCTAAGAATATGAGAGCATGAGCCATTAGCATCTGGCTAAGCTTTCGTTCTTGGATAAAACAGAATACCTATTTCCTAGCTGAGCACCCATCTACAGCTATCCCTCCTTCCCCTTACCCTGACCCTCCAGGCTTCAGAGGAAACATACTCTCCCCTGAGGACAAAGAAATAGGATGCACTGACAGGTTTGAGCATTATGTTCTCCACAGAGTCAGGGGCTGCTGGGAGTTGATGTAGAGGTCCGAGATCTAGGCCAGGGAAAGTAGACAGCTGTTAGAACAGAAAGTATGAAAAGACATCCGTGCAGCTGTATGCCAGTGGCTCATGGCTATAATCCTAGCTACTCAAGGCTGACACTGGAGGATAAATCAAGATTCAAAGCTAGCCTGGGCATACTCTTATCTCCAAAGAATCACCCAAAAACTGTGAAGAAGAAATATTATAATTCAAATGTTAGAGCACCAAACTTGTGCAAAAGGTTACCACCTAGGCTCTTCAAGCCTTGGTAAACACACACACACACACACACACACACACACACACACACACACACAAACACACGCACGCACGCACACACACACACACACACACACACACACACACACACACACACACACACCATGTGCATGCAAAATTAGAGATTTCTACACGGTAACCTTTGGGTATTCTCTACCTTTTTCCCCACTAAGTCTGGTGGTTGTTGGCCTAGGAGTTCGATGCATCCAACACCACCTGACATCTATAATTTTGGGGAACAGACTGGCTATAACATCAGCCTTCCCCAATCCCAGCTCCTTGATTGGGTCATGGTCTATCCAGACCCTATGGGATTCCTTTTACAGACTCGCCAAGATCCTTTAAAGAGGCATCACATGCTGGGCACTGGTGGCTCACGCCAGTTATCCTAGCTACTCAGGAAGGTGAGATCTGGCTTCCAAGCCAGCTTGGGTAGGAAAGTTTGTGAGACTCTTATCCTCAAAGAATCATCACAAAACAAGAAGTGTACCTGTGGCTCAAGTGGTAGAGTGCAAGCCTTGAGAAAAAGAGCTCAGGGACAATGCTCATGGACAACAACAACAAGGAGAGGCATTGCATGTTGGCTTTGGGATTGACATGGGCCAAATATTGGAAATTTCAAGAGTGCCAAGATAAAGCAGTACCTCCTTTAGTCCCATGCTCTTCTATCTTGTCCAATCCCTGTCCTTGGCAGTGCTTCAGGTCAGGATGGCTCTGGCTTGACAGCAAGGCTCCAAGGACGAAGATCCCAGACCAATTGCCTTGGCTCCTTCCTCCCTGCTCACACTGCTGATTCTGCTCTTTGCCATAGACATTCTTCCTGAAATCCATCCATGAGATCATTGACACCAACACAGTGGTGAATGGTGGGTCCATCCTAACTCAGGGAAGTCAGCGGTGGAAGCTAGCCTGGGATTAGGCTTCTACTCTGGGTGTGGGCTGAAACCAGGGCTGACATTTATTTCATTCTGAGCCCTGCAGGGGTAGGGAGACAGTGTAAACACAACATTGAGTCAGGTAAGATGGGAATCTGTAGCACCACTTGTGTGGGGGAGGCTGTGGCACTCAGGGGGGCACTGCTCTTGGTACTCCTCTTTCGGACGTCGCTCTCCCTCTCTCATCCCTCATTAGTAAAAGAGAAACTTTAAATAAGGGTGTCAAAGAAGGGGCAGGGATGTATTTCCGTGTGAACCAGACTTGTGCTTCATATTCATCCTAGCCTCTAATTCCTATTTATCTTAGGATTGGACATGTCGGTTTAGGGGAGGGGGATCATCCTAGCTGAGAATGTGGCTCAGTGATAGAATGGTCGCCTAGCAAGTCTGAAGCCCTGGGTTTGATTCCACAAAGATAAAGCTGGAAGGGGAGGTGGGGCTCAACTTGTAGACCACCAGTCTTGATAAAATACAGCTCAAGGACAGTGGCCAGGCCCTGAGTTCAAGCCCCATAACTGGAAGAACAAATCCTTGTGGAGGCTTTATTTTCCCTTTGGAAACAATTTATGCTTTGTGATAAGCATAACATGGGCCTCTTCCCTGGCCACCAATGTGCCATTAGATGTCCCTGGAATTTTGGCCTCCTCCCAGCAGCCTCTGCTCTACTCGGCCCACAGGTTACCCTTCCTATCACCAGGTAGATGGAGGCCTAGAGAAGCCCACCTGGCCACCTAGTTCTGGTGGCTGCTGAGGATTTGGGAACTCAGTATGTTACATAGGGAGTCATCATCCCCATCAGTCTACAGAGAAAAGGGATGGAGCACTGCAAGCCTGAGTGCACCAGCTGTGGGTAGTTCTGGATGTGGGGATCTGCAGCAGGACATGCTCTGTCGGGGAGTCCTGTATGGGGCAGCAAACCCTGGCTTCTCCTCTTGCAGTTTCCACACTATCCTGAAGTAGTAATTCTTCAAAACCTTTTTGTGCCTTCCTCATTTTGCCCACCCAGGAGCCTGAGGCCTCTGAAGAAGCTGGACTGGTGGAGAGCTCAGCCTGTGTCGGTATCTGGAGCCCCGTGTAGGAGCGACAGAAACTCTTGCAGCTACCTACTCTACATCTTCTCCTGAGGCAGCCGGCACATGCACTCGGCTTTCTCCTGACACAGCTGATCCAGAATGAACATCTGTCCTTTACATGCCAAGAGGGATTCCTGGACGGTGCGGATATGTGCCGACAGCTGGTTGCATCGATGGTGGAGCTCATCTGCAGGACTCTGTAAGTCCACCTCATCAGGTAGGTTGCGGATGAACCAGATTTTCTTCTTGGATGCCCACATGTCCCACTTCTCATTCTCTCATGTGTTGTGGTGGCAGCTCATGGGGTGGGGGACCTGTGGCTCCAACTCTATCTGGTACTGATCTGTCCGGGGAAGGGGGAGTGCCTGCAGCAGTCTGGCAAGAGTTTCCCCCTGTGGATCTCAGCCTCCGAGAGTGCTAACAGAACCACATCCCTCTCAGTTTGGGGGACATCTCCATCCTCTGCCATGGGCACATCGAGGAGAGTCGCTTCCTCAGCTTTTGCTTCTCCAGGGTTCACAGCTTCCCCTTCCCCAGGGAAAGCCAGGAAGCTCAGCTGGGCCTGCAGGTGCTCCTCCTGTGGACTGGGCACTTCCATGCACTTGAAACTGTCCTGCCACTTTGGGGGCACCACCTAGTCCCTCCATTTGGTCGGGCCCTGCACTTGTTTCAGCTGCTCCAAATGCTGGGTCTGCTTCTGCAGGTGCTACTGCAGGACCCACTACTTGGAGCAAAGCTGCTCATTTTTAGTGATGTGCTGCTCGCAGGTGGCTCTGAGCTCCTGCAGCTAGGCCAGGGACTGCTCCTGCTGCCCCGGCAGCTCGCGAGCTGCTTGGCTCTCTCTCTTAGCCACCTCTTTCCATTCCTCTATCTTCTCCTCTGAGCAGTCCAGCTGTTCCCGCAGATGTTTCTACACCTGCTGCACTGAGTCCACGATGCTGGTGAGATCCACCTTCTCACTGCTCACCCTGCAGAGAGCGTCCCGCAGCAAAGCCAGCTGTTCCTCCAGCTGTGGGTTGCACACACATGCATATCGTGGGGTCTCGGGGATCTCCTGCCTATCTTTGGTTTTCTCCTCTAGTCTTCCCAGTTGCTCCTGCTGCTCCGCAATCTGGAGATGGAGACTATGATTTTCCTGGACCTAGATGTGAAGTTGTTTCTCCAGATTTTTCAATCCCATCTGCGTGCAGTAGGCATGGGCCTGCGATTGCTGTTCCTCCTGAGATGGACACTTGGGGGGCCATGGCTCTGCCAGCTTCGTTCTCAGTTCCCCCAACTATTCTCTAGGTGCAGCACCTACCTCGATCCTCACTCTTTCTCCTCTGTCAGTTGGTTTACCTGCTCAGTCAGCCACCAGGCCTCCTCCTTCGGCATGGACCTCTCAATGCTCAGGTTCTGTCTGTCTCCAGATTTGCTGTGGTCACCATTCAGCTCAGGTTGTCCTGTAGTGCCACGCCGACCCCAGTAGAGTCTGCTTAGCATGGGAAACCATCTATCAGACCATGATAGGGGCCTCGAGACCTATCTCTGAGTTTTGGGACTTCACCGAAGTCTACCTCAGAGAATGGGGCTTTACAGAAACCTATCTCCAAGTTTTGGGACTTCACCGAAGTCTACCTCGGAGAATAGGGCTTCTAAGAGGCCTACTCCTGGGAAAAGGCTGGAAAAACCCCTGGGAAAAGATGTGTTTCTGTCTTTCTTCTCCTCATAAAGAGTGCCTATTAATCTTTTACTGTTTCTACTGCTCATTGTACTTACTCATTGTCAACGTTCCCTTATTCAAAGCTCTTAAGAGTGTTTGACGACTCCAATATCTGATGAGTGTCTTAAAAATATGACTAACTCACCAGAGTTCAGTGCTACCCTGAAACCCCTCTTATGGAGGCTAGTAGACAAGTTATAAGTAAAAGTATTGGGGGTTTCACAAAGTCACTCCAGCAGAAGGAATTGTAAGAAATTTACAAAAAGTTGTAGGCGCGGCTAGAATAGAAAGAATGTATGGCAATTGCTGAGATAACTACTTAGGAGAAAGAACTTCCTCATTTACTAAGAGACTTGCTAAATCTAAGTCTCCTTGGTGCTTACTATTAAACAAGAAACAGGAAAGATCTTAATGGGACAGTTAAGGCCTCTATAGAAAAAAAGTAGTGGTTAATTGGTGACAATCATCGAAACCCATTGTATTTCTTAAAAATAGAGGTAAAGCCGGAAACAAGTGCCTATCAGGCGACCAGCTGGTGACCGCCCAAGAATGAAGCCCTGCAGCAAGATTGTGTAACCTTTTGCCCTTTCTTCTGGAGACTTTTTGCTATAAAAGTTTGTTATCCTCTGCATTAAATCGCACTCAGCACTCAGCACTCAGCATCCACTCCTAATGTGTGTGAGTTGTCTGTTTGCCATCTCCCCGTCCTATTCCAGGTTCCTCGCCTAGGTATCCTCTGTCGTCCCGACAGAACCCGGTCCGCAGCAGGTGGCGCCCAACGTGGGGCTCAGAGCGGGGCAAGAAGCAGTTTCTTCAGTCAAGGAACCTTGGGAGGTAAGCATCTATCTCTCTCTCTCTCTTTTCTTTTCACCTGGAATAGTAGTCAGAAGCTCGTTGGGGTGCTGCAGGCCCCTCAGTTGTGACTGAGAAAGATAACGAGCAAATCACGGGGAGTTCATCTTCTAAGAATAAGGATAGTTTGTCTCTATTTTAAAACATATACTCCACAGCAGCAGTGGGAGAACAAACTAATCCTTGGTTCCCGCAGGAAAAAGGAAACCAATGAAAAAGTGAATGTAAATCTAAGTTCCATAAAGACGGAACTCCTCCTTCGAGAGGAAACAAGAAACAGAAAAAGGAAACCACTGAAAAAGTGAATGTAAATCTAAGTTCCATAAAGAGGGAACTCCTCTTCAAGAGGAAACAAAAAACGGACAGAGGGGCAACCAGCCCCTCCGCAAGAGAATAAGAAACAGTTAGATCATTTGATACAATTTTCATATTTCAGGAATGGTGAAAGCCTGCAGGTGTGGTCTTGGGGCTGGCGGAGAGTCTTGGCGGACGCGCTATAAGACTGCCAGTGGGGCCAGTGGGAGACGTCCCCTGGACCCCTGGGTGGGGCTGTCCTCGAGATCGGGTAGAGGGGGTTCGAGTCCCTCCGATTGGCCGATTCTCTCTGGTTGGAAGCCCTTCTGGACAGACTGTCTGACCAGCAGTCTGACGCGCTTGCTGTCTGTCTTGAGTGTGCGTATGTCTTCTGTTAACTCTAATTTGAATCTTAGGCACACAGCCCTGGGGCTGGTGGATGAGGGGCTTACTGATCCCCTAGACCAGAGGAAGAATGCGCATTTCCCACTTAATTGCCCCCTCCACCCTTTTAGAATTCCAGGAGTGCCCGGACCAGATCGCCCACCTCCCCAGAGAAAGCGTGACCAAGTGCACGTACATTACCAACCCCTGTATGTGGTGTGTGTGTGTGTAATTTTAACTTCTTTTTCTTTCTTATCTCAGTTTTATTAATTTGGACACTCCTTGTCCCAGAGATGGGGCAAGGACAAAGCAAGCTTACTCCTCTCAACCTCCTGCTCAATCATTTCAAAGAGGTAAAAGAGAGGGGGTATAATTTGAGTATAATTGAAAATCTCAGAAGAATCTAAAAAGAAAAATTCTCTAGAATAAGTAGAGGGGGTTCGAGTCCCCTGGTAAGTGGTGAGATGTCACCCCATTCACTGGGACCTAATTTTGTCTTTGTGGCCACTTGTTTGTCTTGTTTAGTGTGTGTGTTCGTTTTATGTTTTCTGATTTGGGTGAGTGTGACAGGCTCACTCAGCAGACTCTGGATTCAGTTTGCTGAATGAGAACAGCACAGAGATTCAAAAGATTAATTAGTGAATTGCCTTGCTAGATAAGCAAGCTCTGGGAAAATGAAGCCCAGCAAAGGTACCTAGTTTAAAAGAAACACTGTCTTAAATTTTTGTTTAAAAACTTTAAATAATGTACGTACAACTGATTTTCATTTTTGCGCGCTTTAAGATCTGTGTGTTTTGTGTGTGTTTGTGAACGTGTTCAAAGATAAAAAATTGTCAGCATGCTGTAACAATTGGGTGAATTTAAATTTAAAATTCAAAAGGTTATGAGGTTTGGACATTACCAAAAAATTTTAAAAATCTTCACATTGTTTTAAATGGCTTTTTAAAAGGTTCTTTAACTTGCAAATTAGAAAATCTGGTATTTTAAAAACTAATATTTTAAAATGCATAAGACTGTTTATACTGTAATCAAGTTATCTGGCTTAACAAAAATGCATTGGCTGTTTGGGATCTAATTCCCTTGGCTAAAATTTGGGATAAATATTAAAATTTTAAATGTAAAGGTTAGTTTAACACTGTCAAAGATGTTACCTGTTCTGTCTATCTAAAACTGTATTTCATTTGAGAACCAAGAGAAGAGACGGGGAAAAACTTAGAAACCTACAGAAGACCTATCTTTAGAGGTGAAGGGTGAACAAGCAGAAGTGCAGTTCAGCTGGTCATGCAGTGGGACAGGCCCTGGGAGGAGTCCACGCATGGTGAGGCAAGCTGGCACAAACGCAGTTCATCTAACCCTAAAGAGTCGGATTGAGTGTGTGGCCATTCCATAGGAGGGGCCAAGTGGCCCATCGTTGTTCTCTTTTCCCTGCAGATAGACACTGAAAACATGATGGTTAAAATGAGTGGTGTGATGATCTGATTAGTACTGGAAAAACTTCCCCTTGGATGTGTTAACATTAAAATTAGGAAGGCCTTAAAAAGAGGGCAAAAAGTTATTTGTATAATGTGGCTTACTTTCAATTATGTTCTACAATTAGGATGTTTTTAAAAGTTATAAAGATGTTAAATCTAGCTTTGTGGTATAGTAAAGGTGACTGTAATTCTTGCATTAAGGAAAATTGTCATTTGAGTTTAAAATTTTTAATGTGTGTCTGTTTTAAAACAAGCAGCCAAGAGACAATGAGTGACACTTGGCCTCAAGATTTCAAGGGATCTTTTCAAAATACAAATAAAAACTAAAGTATAAAATATTAAAGGTAATTAATAAGAGGTTTAAAAAAATAGGGAATGGATTTTTTGATATAAAGTTTAAATGTAAAATCATTCTTGACATTGGCCTCAATGTACAAAAAAAAAAAAATAGGATTATCAAAATGATTGCTATTCTAGTTTGCTCTTATAGGTTTTTTAAGTTTCCAGCAAGCCCAGAGCAAAGCACAGAGGATTCCTACAGTTTGTCAGATGTAACTTTGACTCTTAATAAGTTTCAGTCTGTGTAGGAATTTACAGCCCAGCATGAGGTGTGACAGTCCCTTGGAGCC
Source organism: Dipodomys merriami (assembly GCF_024711535.1). Classification (NCBI taxonomy): domain Eukaryota; kingdom Metazoa; phylum Chordata; class Mammalia; order Rodentia; family Heteromyidae; genus Dipodomys; species Dipodomys merriami. The sequence continues at coordinate 143,851 of NW_027202765.1, forward strand.
ACTGAGAGACCCAGCTGTTGCGGTTGCTGCTGCTGTTGCTGCATACCTTAATGGGTAAAGTTCAACGACGGCCTGACAGTCAACTGGAGAAACTCCTGCTTGATTCCATCACCTGAATCTGCTTCCTGGTTGAATGCTGCTAAATCTAAGATCTTGTGGGACATTCTTTTGGGTGATATACAAAAATCCTCTCTATTCCCACAGTGGATATTGGGGACAAGGATATCACTGGCTTGCTTGTCTTAGGCACTTCAGTGCATAGTGACTGAAAATCCACTCTAGGGTCACAGCCTAGTTTGACTCTGATATGGTAATAACCTGAGTGTGTTATCAATAGAGGTAATACTCTTAGCCTTAAAATCTAGCAAGCTTCTGCATCACGGTGGTGCCTTAAGGTTGTTCTAAGATAAAGGTTCCACAAGCCAAAGGAAAATTGCGCAGTTTTAAACTCCAGCCACAAAGATGCTCAAGGAATTGTAAAGAAAGAGGGTGGTAAAGAAAGCCTTGGGAAAGGAATTGTAAAGAAAGAAGGAAGTAAAGAAAGCCTTGGAAAGAGAATTGGGGAAATTTGAAAAGTAAGCATTGTCTTTAAGACAAATCTCAGAAAGTTTAAGTATGTCGCAAATGGTATGAGTATGTCTTAAAATTGGAGCTTACAAGTACAGCTGGTGTAAAATTGATACACGGAGTCAGGACTGGTGAAAATTTAAAAAAAAAAAAAAAAAGGTGCAAATGCCACGCCGACCGCAGTAGAGTCTGCTTAGCATGGGAAACCATCTATCAGACCATGATAGGGGCCTCGAGACCTATCTCTGAGTTTTGGGACTTCACTGAAGTCTACCTCAGAGAATGGGGCTTTACAGAAACCTATCTCCAAGTTTTGGGACTTCACCGAAGTCTACCTCGGAGAATAGGGCTTCTAAGAGGCCTACTCCTGGGAAAAGGCTGGAAAAACCCCTGGGAAAAGATGTGTTTCTGTCTTTCTTCTCCTCATAAAGAGTGCCTATTAATCTTTTACTGTTTCTACTGCTCATTGTACTTACTCATTGTCAACGTTCCCTTATTCAAAGCTCTTAAGAGTGTTTGACGACTCCAATATCTGATGAGTGTCTTAAAAATATGACTAACTCACCAGAGTTCAGTGCTACCCTGAAACCCCTCTTATGGAGGCTAGTAGACAAGTTATAAGTAAAAGTATTGGGGGTTTCACAAAGTCACTCCAGCAGAAGGAATTGTAAGAAATTTACAAAAAGTTGTAGGCGCGGCTAGAATAGAAAGAATGTATGGCAATTGCTGAGATAACTACTTAGGAGAAAGAACTTCCTCATTTACTAAGAGACTTGCTAAATCTAAGTCTCCTTGGTGCTTACTATTAAACAAGAAACAGGAAAGATCTTAATGGGACAGTTAAGGCCTCTATAGAAAAAAGTAGTGGTTAATTGGTGACAATCATCGAAACCCATTGTATTTCTTAAAAATAGAGGTAAAGCCAGAAACAAGTGCCTATCAGGCGACCAGCTGGTGACCGCCCAAGAATGAAGCCCTGCAGCAAGATTGTGTAACCTTTTGCCCTTTCTTCTGGAGACTTTTTGCTATAAAAGTTTGTTATCCTCTGCATTAAATCGCACTCAGCACTCAGCACTCAGCATCCACTCCTAATGTGTGTGAGTTGTCTGTTTGCCATCTCCCCGTCCTATTCCAGGTTCCTCCCCTAGGTATCCTCCGTCATCCCGACAGAACCCGGTCCGCGGCACTGTAGCCTCTTTAGTACATCACGCCTCTGCAGCACTTGTTGGAACTTGCAGATTCTGTCCTTCCTGTTGCTCCTCTATGTCCAGAGTGCTTCCAGCTTCTCCAAAAACTCTGTGTTCACTTGCTCCAGGTCATAGAAGCTTCTGTTCTTTTCCTTGAGCTGAAGTGTTACATCAGCTGTTCAAACAACATTTCAGTATCCTTCTGTAAGTAGTAACCACAGAAGCCACCATCTCCAGCTCCCCAATGCACTACTTTGCGGCCTGTAGGCAGCTGGTGAGACCTTCGTGCTTCATTTCTCTGTCATCGGCCACGAGCTGCATGTGGGCTGGGGCCGATTGTAAATCACTTTCTGCTAAAACCAACCACTGTATGGGTAGCTTGTGGATGTCTAGCTCTGTTCTCGGTGCTTTGTGCACTTGGGCTACCTTCTTCTTCTCTTTCGCTTGTCAATCCTGCAGGTCTTACTTTTCCTGCTTCAGTGGTTGGATCTTGGCACAGAGCACCTGGTTTCTTCTTTTGATGCAGTCCAGGGAAGGCACCACATGTCGGTAGCACCTCTGCAGATTCTTGGTGGTATCTGGACCCTTGACACTCAGGACCCTGGTGGCTGTGACTGTGTCCAAAGGCAGGGGAGGCCTGTGGTAAGCATCACCTTTGGCCAGACCCTCTGTTGAATCACCCTCCCCAGTGGTGTTTGTGTTTGGAATCCTTCCCTTTTTTGTATTCTTTGTTTCCTTGAATGTTGAAGGTCTGACATGAGGATTCTTCTGCTGGTGTTCTGGCAGTAGTTTGTTGCCCTCAGCTCTGTCTCAGAGTCTTGTTGTTTCAGACATCTGAGCACTTGGATGGGAAAGGTGGGCTGGTCACATTCCCAGGCTCTGGAAAATCCTCTATTCTCCCACTCACTGACTAGGATGCCAATTTCCTATTGTACTCCAAATTCGCCTCGAGACTCTTCTTACCACTCAGTTACCTCTACCTTCCGCAACTTCTGGTAGTAGTGTCAACCAACAGACAGCCGGATGGCTACACATATTCTTGTGTATGTCTGTTTGTTGCCAGTCCCGGACATTGAACTCAGGACCTAGGCACAGTTCGTGAGCTGCTTTTGCTCAAAGATACCCCTCTACCATTGGAGCCACATGGCTCTACTTCTGGATTTGTTGACACTGAAGTTGGACAGGCATCTCAAGTACTTTCCAGCCTAGGATGACTTTGACCATGAATCTCCTTTCACAGCTTTGTAAGTATCATGGAGGACTGTTGAGAGCCACTGGTGCCTACTTAATCATTGGTCTTGCTGATATTCTTGGACAGACCAGTGAATTCCCTATCTTCGGGTGTAAGTGGTGGGAGCTGGAGCCCACAATTCGAATCCTGGTCTTGCCACCTCCAAATGGCAGGAAATGCTAAAAAACTCATTTTTTTCCAGAAAAGGTGCCATATAAATCTTTCTTTTTTAATTTTAATTTTAATTTTTTGTGAACATACTGTAGATAGGGGTTACAATTACATGGGTAAGATAATGAGTACATTTCTTATAAAGAATTGCAGCCTCCTCCTTTGTTTACCCTTCACATCCCTTCCCAGCCTATCCACCACCCCCACTGCCAATCCTCCCCATCTCCCCCTCACCAAAGTTGTAAAGTTCGTTTTCGACATGACAACTTGTACTTCTCAGTGTTGCAACAAGTCCACCAGTATCCTTAAACAATTTGGTTTTCCCCATCTCCTCCAGAAGTTATACCTACATCAAATATAGTGAAAGCAGGGGTTATAGTGTGGGGGAGGGACATACAAAGAAACAAAGAAATAATCTTATAAATGTGTTAAAAACAAATTCATGAAAGAAAAAAAAACATTAAAATACATATCTAAGGGTTCATTTTCCTAATATCACATTATTTAACCTTTTCTGCTTGACTCATACACATACTAGATATTGCAAATAAGGTAAACCATGGTAACTATTTTTGGATTGCCTCTTCTATTTCCTTGAAGAATGAGGTTGGAGTTTTGATAGGTATCACATTGAATTTGTAGATAGCCTTGGGAAATATTGCCATTTTCATGATGTTAATCTTTCCAATCCAGAATCATGGGAGGTTTTGCCATTTTCTAAGTTCTGTTTTGATTTTATTTTTCAAGATTTTAAAGTTTTCATCATAGAGGTCCTTCACTTCTTTGGTAAAGTTAACTCCTATGTATTTTATTTTTTGTGGGGCTATTACAAATGGAGTTGCTTTCCTAATTTCAGCCACACTTTTCTCATTGTTGGCATACAGAAAAGCCATTGATTTTGGGGGGTTAATTTTATACCTTGCTACTTTGCCAAAGTTTTGAATTAGCTTGAGTAATTTGGGAGTGCAGTCTATGGGATTCTTTTAATACAAGATCATGTCATCTGCAAAGAGGGAGACTTTTATTTCTTCTTTCCCTATTTGGATCCCCTTTATGTTTGCATCTTTTCTTATTGCTGTAGCTGGCATTCTAATACTAGATTGAAGAGAAGTGGAGAGAGGGACATCCTTGTCTTGTTCCTGAGTTAAGAGGAAATGCTTTTAGTTTTTCAACATTAAGTATAATACTGGCTGTAGGTTTGTCATATACAGCCTTTATTGTATTGAGGAATGTTCCATGGATTCTTAATTTTTCGAAAACCTTCACCATAAAGAGGTGTTAGATGTTGTCGAATGCTTTTTCTGCATCAATTGAGATAACCATGTGGTTCTTATTCTTGCTCCTGTTGATGTGATGAATAGTATTAATTGACTTGCATATATTGAACCATCTTTGCATACCTGAAATGAATCCTGTTTGATCGTGGTGTATGATTTTTTGGATGAATTGTTGAAGTTGATTGGCTAAAATTTTGTTGAGAATTTTTGCATCAATATTCATCAAAGCAATGGGTCTATAGTTCTCTTTCTTTGATGAGTCCCTGCCTGGTTTTTGGATGACGGTTATGATGGCTTCATAGAAGGTGTTTAGTAGTGAACTTTCTCTTTCAATTTCATTGAAGATATGGAGGAGTATTGGTGTGAACTCTACTTTGAAGGCCTTGTAGAATTCTCCTGTAAAACCATCTGGTCCTGGAATTTTCTTAGCTAGAAGGTCTCTTATTGCAGTTTCTATTTCAATTCTTTTTTGTTTATATTTTATTTTATTTGTGAACAAACTGTACAGAGGGCTTACAATTACATGGGCAGGATAATGCGTACATTTCTTACCAAGAATTGCAGCCTCCTCCTTTTGTTTACCCTTCACGTCCCTTCCCAGCCTCCCCCCTACCCCCCAATCCCAATCATTCTCCTTCCCACCCATTCCTCCGCCCCCGCACCGACGTTGTAAAGCTCGTTTTGGACATGACAACTTGTAGTTCTCATTGTTGCAACAGGTCCACCTGTATCCTTAATCAACTGGTTTTTCCTGATCTCCTCCTCAAGTTATACTGACATCAAATATAGTGAAAGCAGGGGTTATAATGTGGGGGAGGGACATACAAAGCAACAAAGAGATAATCTTATAAATGCGTTAGAAACACATGCATGAAAGAAAAAAACATTAAAATACATATCTAAGGGTTCATTTTCCTGACATCACATTATCTGACCTTTTCAGCTTGACTCATGCATATAATAGATATTGCAAATAAGGGAAACCATGGGACCTATGTTTCTATGGGCCTGGCTTACTTCACTTAATACAATTTTTTTCAAGTTTTTCCATTTCCTAACAATGGGGCAATGTCATTCTTTCTGATGGAGGCATAGAATTCCATTGTGTATATATACCACATTTTCTTGATCCACTCATCTACTGAGGGGCATCTGGGTTGGTTCCATATCTTATCTATGGTAAATAATGCTGCAATAAACATAGTTGTCCTGATAGCTTTAGTGTGGTCTTGTTTGTAAACATTTGGGTAAATCCCCAAAAGTGGGATTGCTGGGTCATAGGGGAGTTCTATGTGAAATCTTTTGAGGAACCTCCATACTGCTTTACAAAGTGGTTGAACAAGTTTACATTCCCACCAACAATGAAGTAAGGTTCCTTTCTGTCCACATTCCCTCCAATATCTGTTGTTGTTAGAGTTCTTGATTTTTGCCGTTCTACTGGAGTGAGGTGATATCTCAATGTTGTTTTGATTTGCATTTCTTTTATGGCTAGGGATGTTGAACATTTCTTCATGAGTCTATTGGCCATCCTTCTTTCTTCTTCAGAGAAGTTTCTCTTCAACTCTTTCGCCCACTTATCTATTGGGCAGTTGTTTCTTTGAGGATTTGTTGTTGGGGGGATTAATTTTTTCAGTTCCAAGTATATTTTAGATATGAGACCATTGTCCATTGTATGGCTAGTAAAGATCTTCTCCCAATCCGTGGGCTTTCTATTGATCTTGCTAGCTATGTCATTTGCCCTGCAGAAGCTCTGCAACTTTATGCAATCCCATTTGTCCAACCTTTCTTTGATTTGTTGTGTTTCCGGGTCTCTATTCAAAAAATTTTGGCCTGAGCCAAGGAGACCTAGGGTTTCTCCTATTCCATCCTGTAATGTTTTCAGAGTGTCTGCTTTGACTTCAAGGTCTTTGATCCATTTGGAGTTGATTCTGGTGCAGGGTGATATATAAGGATCTAGCTTTAGTTTTCTACATGTAGTTAACTAATTTTGCCAGCACCATTTACTGAAGAGGCTGTCTTTGTTCCATTCTATTGTTTTAGCTCCCTTATCGAAGATTAGATGGCTATAGGTCTGTAGGTTTATTTCTGGGTATTCAATACTATTCCATTGGTCCTGAGGTCTGTTCTTATGCCAATACCAAGCTGTTTTGATTACTATGGCTTTATAGTAGAGTTTGAAATTTGGTATTGATATTCCTCCAGCAGTGTTCTTTCCATTGAGGAGCGTTTTTGCTATTGGGGTCTTTTATTGTTCCATATGAATTTTTGGATTGCCTCTTCTATTTCCTTGAAGAATGAGGTTGGAATTTTGATAGGTATTGCGTTGAATTTGTAGATAGACTTGGGAAATATTGCCATTTTCACGATGTTAATCTTTTCAATTCAGGAGCAAGGGAGGCTTTGCCATTTTCTAAGTTCTGTTTTGTTTTTATTTTTCAAGATTTTAAAGTTTTCATCATAGAGGTCCTTCACTTCTTTGGTAAAGTTAACTCCTATGTATTTTATTTTTTTGTGGGGCTATTACAAATGGAGTTGCTTTCCTAATTTCAGCCACACTTTTCTCATTGTTGGCATACAGAAAAGCCATTGATTTTTGGGGGTTAATTTTATAACCTGCTACTTTGCCAAAGTTTTGAATCCGATTGAGTAATTTGGGAGTGGAGTCTATGGGATTCTTTAAGTACAAGATCAAGTCATCTGCAAAGAGGGAGAGTTTTATTTCTTCTTTCCCTATTTGGATCCCCTTTATGTCTGCATCTTGTTTTATTGCTGTAGCTAGGCATTCTTATGGTAGATTGAAGAGACGTGGAGAGAGTGGGCATCCTTGTCTTGTTCCTGAGTTAAGAGGAAATGGCTTTAGTTTTTCACCATTGAGTAAAATGCTGGCTGTAGGTTTGTCATGTACAGCCTTTATTGTATTGATGAATGTTCCATGGATTCCTAATTTTTCCAAAACCTTCATCATGAAGGGGTGTTGGATCTTGTCGAATGCTTTTTCTGCATCTATTGGGATAACCATGTGTTTCTCATTCTTGCTCCTGTTGATGTGATTAATAATATTAATTGATTTGCGTATATTGAACCAGCTTTGCATCCCTGAAATGAATCCTGTTTCATCGTGGTGTATGATTTTTTGGATAAATTGTTGAAGTCAATTGGCCAAAATTTTGTTGAGAAGTTTTGCATCAATGTTCATCAAAGAAATGGGTCTATAGTTCTCTTTCTTTGATGAGTCCCTGCCTGGTTTTGGGATGAGGTTTATGATGGCTTCATAAAATGTGTTGGGTAGTGAGCTTTCTCTTATAATTTCATTGAAGAGTTGGAGGAGTATTGGTGTGAGCTCTGCTTTGAAGGCCTTGTAAAATTCCGCTGTAAAACCAACTGGTCCTGGACTTTTCTTAGCTGGGAAGTCTATTATTGCTGTTTCTATTTCAGTGCTTGATATGGGCCTGTTAAGATAGTTTAACTCATCTTGGTTTAGTTTTGGCATGTCAATATTTGCTAGGAAGAGGTCCATTTCTGTCAAGTTCTCAAACTTATTACCATAAAGTTTTGAGAATTATTCCCTTATAATGTTCTGAATCTTGGTTTTTTCTGTGGTGATGTTTATATTCTCATCTTTGAGTTTATTAATTTGGGTGTGTTCTCTTCTTTTTCGGATAAGATTTGCTAAGGGTCTGTCAATTTTGTTAAGTTTTTCGAAGAACCAACTCTTTGATTTGTTGATCCTTTCTATAGTTTTTTTGGATTCTAATTCATTTAATTCTGATTTAATTTTGATTATTTGCCTCTGAGTACTGCCTTTGCTGTGTCGCAGAGGAGCTGGTAATTTGTGTGTTCATTTTTGTTGAATAGCAAGAACATTTGAATTTCCTTTCTAATCTCTTCCATGACCCACTCTTGGCTCAGCAGTGTGTTGTTCAGCCTCCATGTGATACCGGAATTTCTTTGGTGGCTCTTGGTGTTGAGTTCTAATTTTATTCCCTTGTGGTCAGAGAGAATGCAAGGTATAACTTCAATGTTTCTGAGTTTAGACAAGATTGCTTTGTGGCCTAAAATGTGGTCTAATTTAGCAAACGTCCATGTGTTGCTGAGAAAAACGTGTATTCTGATGCTGCTGGGTTAAATGTTCGGTAGATGTCTGTTAAGTCTAGTTGATCTATGCAATTGTTTAGATCTGCGGTTTCTCTGTTGAGTTTTTGCTGAGTTGATCTATCTAGTGGGGAGAGTGGTGTGTTAAAATCCCCAACAATTAATGTCTTTGGATCTATATGGGATTTGAGGGAAAGTGGTGTTTCTTTGATAAATGTGGGTGCTCCATTGTTTGGCGAATAGATATTTAGAATTGTAATATCCTCCTGAAGGAGAGATCCTTTAATCAGTATGAAGCGACCTACTTTATCTCTTCTCACAAATTTTAATTTGAAGTCCGTTTTATCTGATATTAGGATTGCAACTACCGCCTGTTTATGGGGGCCGTTTCCTGGATAGATTTTGTTCCAGCCTTTAACTTTGAAAATGTGTTTGTTTTTACATGCAAGATGTGACTCCTGCAGGCAGCAGATAGAAGGGTCTTGTTTTTTAATCCAACTAGACAGTCTATGTCGCTTAATTGGAGAGTTCAGTCCGTTAATGTTAAGAGATAGGACTGAGAGCTATTTGGGAGTTCCTGCCATGTTATCTACCTTCTTGGGGACTGCAAAAACTAGGTTCTACCTATGGTTCTTGGATTCACAGTTTGGGTGCAGTTTCTTGGCCTTTGTTGCGGTCTTGTTGGTTTTCTATGTGTAGGACATCTTTAAGAATCTTTTGTAGGGCTGGTTTAGTGGAGATGTATTGTTTCAATTTTTCTTTGCTATGGAAGGTTTTTATTTGGCCTTCAGTTATGAAGGAGAGTTTAGCTGTGTACAGTATTCTTGCTTGATAGTTGATTGTTTTTAGGGCATGGCATACATCATTCCAGGCTCTTCTTGCTTTGATTGTCTCTGCTGAAAAATCTGAGGTGATTCTAATTGTTTTCCCTTTATAGGTGATTACCCTTTTCGCCTTGACAGCTTTAAGGATCTTTTACTTGGTCTGAATTGATCCTGTGTGGATTATAATGTGACGGTGGGATGTCCTATTCTGGTCTTGTCTATTTGGGGTTCTTAAAGCTTCTTGTATCTGAATAGGCCTATCTTTTTGTATGTTTGGGAAGTTCTCTGCTAGGATCCTGTTAAACAAATTTCCTAGTCCATTAACTTCTGTTTCTAGGTGCTCCTCTACACCCATTATCCTTAGATTAGGCCTTCTGATGGTGTCTTCCAGGTATTGGATAGATCTATCATATTTCTTGGACTTGTCTTGGATGGTTGTATTTTCTTTCTCTATAATATCTAGGCTGTCTTCAATCCCTGAGATTCGATCTTCTGCATTGTCTAACCTGCTGTCAAGACTCTCTACTTTGTTTTTTATCTGTTTTCCTTCTAGTTGGTCAGCTTTGATGGCTTCAAGTTCTTTGTTGAAGCTCTGTTTTAGGTCTTGTATGAATTTCGTTACTTCCTTAATTTGGTGTCCAGTGTTTGTTCTCAAATCACTTAGTTGAATGGTTATGGTTTCTTTGGACTCCCATTCCTTCTGTTGGGTTCCATTCAGCATTCCCTTTGTGGTCTCCCTGACTTCCTTCAGCTCTTTGTTAATGGATTCCATGAATGCCTTTAGTGATCTTTGTGTATTCTCTACCTGGTCTCTCAATTCCTGTATTACTCTTTGATTAGCTTCTTCCCGTTCATGGGATTCCTGTAATTCTCTTTCCTCTTGTTCGTGGGATCCCTGCAGTTCTCTTTGAGTGTTCTCAGCCTGCTCACACCATTCCTCCCTTTCTCTTTGACTATTCTCATGTTGTTCACGCAAATCTTGTATCAGTTTTTGAGTAGCTTCCTCACGCTTATGATATTCCTGTATAAGCTATTGGGATGCCTCCTCTCTCTCCCTTTTCACGCTCATACAGAGTCCTTTGTAAGTTGTCAAACTTCTCATTTATCATGTTTGCCAGCAGTGTTTGTAGAGCTATTTGGGCACTCTCCTCTGGATTATTCATTATCTGTTCTGACCCATGATTATTATGATTGGGACTTGAGATATCCGGATTTGCCATTTTTCTAGTGTTTTTTTGGCTTACTCTGCCCCTTTGAGATGAAAATAGCACCAGTTTTGTGCTAGAACACTATCTTAAGGCAACCCTCAACCAAAGTTTGCATTTGTACAGTCAATAGTCTACAGATACAATCTAGTTCAACAGATACATCTATTCAACATCAAACAACTATATGTTAATGGGCTTCGAACTGCAGAGAAGAATTTGGAAAACCAGAAATTATTATGGTTAGGGAGAGATGTTGTTAAAAAATAGGAATAGATTTGTGTTGGGAGGCACAGGGAGAGTTAACTATGTCCTAATCCCAATGCAGGAAATAGGTTTTGTAGGATGCATGTACAGAGAGAGAAAAAAAGAAGAATGGGAAATGGAAATGAAAAGAGACCAGAAAAAAAAGAGGAACATCAAAATTAATATTATTATGGAGATTAAAAGACCATCTATTTAGAGAGGAATGTGAGTATATTAATAGAAGGGTAGGGACATAGAGGAGAAGTGAAAAACTTAAGAAAATGCTTAAAATATTGTATAGGTATTAAGAGGTAGTACTGCTATTAAGGAATTTAAGTCTCAGAGGTTTTGAATTGAGTAATAAATTTGTGGATTAAGTGTGTACACAATGGGGGATAGGGTCTGCTAGTTAACTATGGGTTTATCTGAGGATGTGCAGGACAAGAGTGAAGTCACATACAGAAGATCAAAAGAGAAGAAAAGTTGAAAAGGATTAGAAAGGGAGAAAAAAGATCAGAAGTTCAGTAGAGCTAGACAAAAAAACAAAAAGATAGTTAAGAAAGAAAGAAAAAGAGAAAGAAGACAAGAAAAGAAAGGAAAAATCACATTCATGTGTTCCTAAAATAAAAATTATAAGAGGAAAAAAAAGTTACTGGAAAAAAATCATTTTTTTCAAAAAAGGCAAAAATAAAGATTAATAAAATTTTTAGAAAAGGAAAAAAATTTATATATATATATATATATATGTATATATATATATATATATATATATATATATATATATATATATATGGTACCAAAAAAAAGAAAAAAAGAAAAAAAAAGAAAAGAAGAGGAAGGATAAAAGAAAAAAATGCTCTTTGATTTTTTTTTGTGGGAGGGGTGGGAAGAATCCTGTATCTCCCTTTTGTCTGTAACCAGCCTCTTGTTGGAGTCTCTGGTCAGCTTGAGGTCCTGTGGCTTGATTGGTTTCTTAAGTCAGTTTGTTCAAACAGGCAGAAAAATGCTTTGCTTTATCCAAGATTTTGAGATCCCCCTCCCAGATTAGTTTACTGGGAGGGTGATCTGCTTTGAGAATCACAAAAGAGGGGTATGCAGTGGTGAGGCTAGGTTCTGGGTAGGGTTGAGGCATTTCAAAAATCAGTAGCTTTTTCCTGGGGCTAACACAGAGCCCAGCCTGGAGCCGTTCTCAGGGTTTCTGTTTTTCAATTGATTGTTGAGGCTGCTAGAGGGAGGGGCAGCCCCTAGCTCTGGTTACCCAGTGAGGAAAGCCACTCCAATGGCTGGTGCCTGAGATGGGTGACTTTTCCCTGGATGGAGCCGAGTCTGGCAGGTCACTTCGCCGCCATTAAGTTCTTGTGACCTGCTAAATGACTCGTTTTATTCCAAGGCCTGGGTTGGAGCTGGCAGCTCCTCTGAGCTTTGTCAGTATCCAAGATGGAGATCACCGGTGCTGGGGGGGAGGGGTGGCCTTCCCCCCTCTGCTCCCTGAGAAGGAGTGAGGACGTCGGGCTTCTACTCACGTCGAGTCTTGGATCCTGGGTCGTCTCTGGTCTGCAATCTGCAGGATGAAGATGTAAGCTCCTTGTCGGTTCTTGCTGGTGTTGAGTAGAATCCGCTCGCCTGCTGCGTCTGGCTCCTTTGTCCCGGACTGTCTGTGTGAGTGCTCAGTTATGGCCCGGGCTGCGGACTTTGCCGCGACCCTTCGCCACCGCCGCGGCGGCTGCTGGCAAGCTCTCAGATGTGTCTTTTTGCCTTGGCTTCCCCTCTCTTGTCTAACTCTCTGTCCTTTGATGGCACATTTGGTGTGATTCTCTGGCTTAGGACTGCACAGTGGAACTCTAAAACTGCTTTCTATGCAAGAGCTTGTTCAGATTCCAGGTTCTCCTCCGCCATCTTCCCAGAACTCCTCTATTTCAATTCTTGATATGGGCTTGTTAAGATGGTTTAACTCATCTTAGTTTAGTTTTGGTATGTCAGTATTTGCTAGAAAAATGTCCATTTCTTTCAAGTTCTCAAACTTATTAGCATAAAGTTTTGAGAAGTATTCCCTTATAATGTTCTTAATCTTGGTTGTTTCCATGGTGATGTTTCCATTCTCATCTCTAAGTTTATTTATTTGGGTGCATTCTCTTCTTTATCTGATAAGATTTCCTAAGGTTCTGTCAATTTTGTTATTTATTTCGAAGAACCAAGTCTTTGTTTTGTTGATTCTTTCTATAGTTTTTTTGGATTCTAATTCATTTAATTTTGATAAGTCAGAATTAATTAATTAATTAATTAATTTCCATCTACTGTATTAGAGTTTATCTTGCTCCTCTTTTTCAAGAAGGTTTAGATGTGTCATTAAATTGTTGGTTTCAGATCTCCCCAATTTGTTGATGTAGGAGCTCAGAGCTGTAAACTTGGCTCTGAGTACTGCCTTTGCTGTGTCCCAGAGGAGCTGGAAAATTTTGTGCTCATTTTTGTTGAATAGCATGAATATTTGAATTTCCTTTCTAATCTCTTCCACTCATGATTCAGCAGTGTGTTGTTCACTCTCCATGTGTTACTGGACTTTTTGGTGGCTTTTGGTGTTTAGTTCTAATTTTGTTCCCTTGTTGTCCGAGAGAATGCAAGGTATAACTTCAATGTTTCTGAATTTAGACAAGTTTGCTTTTTGGCCTAAAATGTGGTCTATTTTAGAAAATGTTCTATGTGCTGCTGAGAAAAACTTGTATTCTGATGCTGCTTGGTAAAATATTCGGTAGATGTCTGTTAAATCTAGTTGATCTATGCAGCTGTTTAGATCTGCAGTTTCTCTGTTGAATTTTTGCTGAGTTGATCTCTCTAGTGGGAAGAGTGGTGTGTTAAAATCCCCAACAATTAATGCCTTTGGATCTATGTGGGATTTGAGGGAAAGTAGTGTTTCTTGGATAAATTTGAGTGCCCCATTGTTTTGGGAATAGATATTTAGAATGGTAATATCCTGCTGAAGGAGAGATCCCTTAATTAGTATGCTCCTGAAGGCAGCAGATAGGAGGATCTTGTTTTTTAATCCACTTGACAGTCTATGTGGCTTAATTGGAGAGTTAATTCCATTAATGTTGATAGATAGGATTGAGTGTTATTTGGGAGTTCCTGCCATGTTTTCCACCTTCTTGGTGGCTTCCAAAACTGGGTTCTTCCTGTGGTTCTTGGATTCTCAGTTTGGGTGCAGTTTCTTGGGCTTTATTGTGGTCTTGTTGGTTTTCTATATGCAGGACATCTTTAAGAATCTTTTGTAGGGCTGGTTTGGTGGAGATGTATTGTTTCAATGTTTCTTTGCTATGGAAGTTTTTTATTTGGCCTTCAGTTATTAAGGAGAGTTTAGCTGGGTACAGTATTCTTGCTTGATAGTTGTTTGATTTTATGGCATGGCATACATCATATCAGACTCTTGTTGGATTGTCTCTGCTGAGAAATGTGAGGTGATTCTAATTGTTTTCCCTTTATTTGTGATTAATCTTTTCTACTTGACAGCTTTAATGATCTTTTCCTTGGTCTGAATTGATCCTGTGTGGATTATAATGTGATGGTGGGATGTCCTATTCTAGTCTGGTCTATTTGGAGTTCTAAAAGCTTCTTGTATCTGAATAGGCCTACCTTTTTGCATGTTTGGGAAGTTCTCTTCTAGGATCCTGTTAAACAAGTTTCCTAGACCATTAACTTCTGTTTCTAGGATCTCCACTGCAACCAATATCCTTAGATTAGGCCTTTGGATGATGTCTTCCAAGTTTTGGATAGATCTATCATATTTCTTGGACTTGTCTTGGATGGTTTTATGTTCTTTCTCTATAATACCTAGTATGTCATCAATCCCCGAGATTGGATCTTCTGCATGGTCTAACCTACTGTCAAAACTTTCTACTTCGTTTTTTATTTCTTTTCCTTCTAATTGGGCAGCTTTGATGGCTTTAAATTCTTTGTTGAAGCATTGTTTTAGATCTTGTATGAACTTCTTTACTTCCTTAATTTGGTGTTCAGTGTTTATTCTCAAATCACTTAGTTGATGGGCTATGGTTTCCTTGGGCTCCCATTCCTTCTGTTGGTTCCATTCAGCATTTCCTTTGTGGTCTCCCTGAATTCCTTCAACTCTTTGTTAATGGATCCCATGAATGCCTTTAGTGATCATTGTGTATTCTCATCCTGCACTCTCAATTCCTGTATTACTCTTTCCTTAGGTTCCTCCCACTCCCATTCATTACATTCCTGTATTTCTCTTTGAGTGTTCTCCGCCTGTTAACGCCATTCCTGCCTTTCTGTTTGAGTATTCTCAAGCTGCTCACGCAAATCCTGTATCAGTTTTTTAGTAGCTTCCTCACGCTCATGATATTCTTGTATAAACCTTTGGATTGCTTTCTCTCTCTCCCTATCACGCTCATACAGAGTCCTTTGTAGGTTTTCAATCTTTTCCTGCATTGACCTTTTGTTTGCCTCCTCTCTCTCCCTATCACGCTCATACAGGGTCCTTTGTATGTTTTCAAACTTTTCATTTATCATGTTTGCCAGCAGTGTTTCTAGAGCTATTTGGGAACTCTCCTCTGTATTATTCATTATCTGTTCTGTCCCCTGCTTATCATGAGTGAGAGTTGAGATACCCAGACTTGCCATTTTTCTTCTGTTTTTCCGGCTTACTCTGCCCATTTCGGATAAAAATAGCACCAGTTTTGTGCTAGAACACTAACTTAAGGCAAGCATCAACCAAAATCTGAATTTGCACAGTCAATAGTCTGCAAATACAATCTAGTTCAACAGATACATCTATTCAACATCAAACAACTATATATTAATGGGGTATGAACCGCAAAGATGAATTTGGAAAACCAGAAATTATTAGGGTTAGGGAGAAATGTGGGTTAAAAATAGGAATAGAGTGATGTGGGAAGGCACAGGTAGAGTTAAATAAGTCCTAATCTCAAAGCAGGAAATAGGCTGCATAAGATGAAAGTAGAGAGAGAGAGAAAAAGAAGAAAGAGAAAGGAAAAAGAAAAGAGACCAGAAAAATAGAAAATAATAATTAATAATATTATGCATATCGAAAAGAAACTATTCAGAGGAGAACATGAATATAATGGGAGAAGGGAAGATATATAAAGGAGATGTGAAAAAATTAAAAATAAAAATGCTTAAAATATTATATAGGTATAAAAAGTTAGTACTGCTATTAAGCAATTTAAGTCTCAGAGGTTTTGAATTGAGTAATAAATTTGTGGATTAAGTGTGTACCCAATGGGGGATAGGGTCTAATAATCAACTACGGGTTTATCTGAGCATG
The DNA here is from genome assembly GCF_024711535.1 of Dipodomys merriami. Taxonomy (NCBI): domain Eukaryota; kingdom Metazoa; phylum Chordata; class Mammalia; order Rodentia; family Heteromyidae; genus Dipodomys; species Dipodomys merriami. The sequence goes on from NW_027202765.1 coordinate 159,947, forward strand.
TGCAGGACAACAATTAAGTCACATAAAGAAGAACGAAAGAGAAGAAAAGGTGAAAAGAATAAGAAAGGAAGAAAAAAAACAGAAGTCCAGTAGAGCTAAACAAAAACCAAAAAGAAAATTTTTAAAAAAAGAAAGAAAACAAAGAAAGAAAAACACAAACACATATGTATCCCTGAAATAAAAATTATGAGAGGAAAATAAAGTTACTAGAAAATAATATTT